>NC_139575.1:4167495-4242495 GCF_946808225.1 Silurus aristotelis
CGATTCTGAATATGCATAACTACGCTTGCATAAATACTGCTGAAATGTTTCCACTTAATCGCCAACTTGTTGTAAAAGAACCATTAGCGCCAGTACAAACTTTAATGCACAACAGGTGCCATGTGGAATCAGACTTACATTATGTGAACAAAAGTATAGGGACATCTGACTCTTCAAACCATATGTGTTTCTTTCCCAAACTACAACCACAAAGTTGAAGACACACAATTGTATATGATGCGTATGACATTTTTCCCTTCACTTGAACTTGGAGACCCAAACCTGTTCCAGCATGGCGATGCCCCTGTGCACAAAGCCTACACAGCTCCATGAAGAACTGTTACATGGTTTGGAGTGGAAGATCCACTCTATCAACCCTATTGAACACTTTTTTCATGCTGACTGCACCCCAGATTTTATAAGAGAAAGTAGGGACTCATTGTGAAATCTGATGTTAAAAAAACCATGTGAATCGTATGGCCAGGTGTCTACAAACTGTGTGTATCTATATTACTGATGAACTGAAAAACTTTCTTAGAAAATTCAGCATTTCTTCTACACACAAAGTTTTTACCATCGACCCGCATACACATCGATCCTATTAACGTAACGAGTTTTAGTGGAGACCACAAGGGTTTTTCCTTGTGCTCAAATCTTCCCTTGACTTCAAATCTGTCTCTGTTTCTTTTGCTTTTCATCTTATCTATTTCTGAAGCATTACCGAAGATCCTCGGGGGTTGAGCTAGGAAACGTGGGAATGCGATTTTCCCCGGCGTCGCTGCGGAGGCTGGAGAATGTGTGTCTTTTTTGGAAAGCCAGCAAAGAATGGATGATGGGGATTCAACGGAGACAAAAAAGAATGCTAGTAGCCTTTGGCTGGGATGCTTATCGCTCGCGTTCAATGCCACAACGAGATTCGATGGAGGAAAAGAAACCGAGAGAGTGAGAGCCACTCTGCACAATTAGAAAGAGAAGAAGGGATATGAAATGAACAACAAAGCAAACTGATTTAACTTGCTTCAGTGATATTTATGATGAATCCTCGAGTCCTTTGGAAGGTTGATGGACAGAACGTCCTCCCAAGATGAAACCAAAGATCTTCCTCCAGAAATATTGCTCATTTTGTGGGCCTCTGATACCCTCAGTGGCACGGGTTTGTATCCCGGTTACAGTGAAAGGGCTGGAGAATTGGATCAAGCTTTGAAAGTGCAGCGAGAAAACCCTGGAAAATCACAGCTCAAAAGCACATTTCGGCCAAAAAGCGGTTGTTTAAAGCTTTCAGTCGTCGGTGGAGGGAAAATCCTGTTAGCGAACCAACAGACTTTAATTACCAAAGAAAAGAGGCAGAGAGAAGGCCAAGGTTCTGTATAAATGGTGATAGATTTGTTTAGCACTGATTTCCCTTCACCATCTCACAAGTCTCAAATGCCAGGGATGTGTCAGATTTTTTTTTTCATCCGGTTAATTTGGACTATACACATCTAATGATGGAGGGGACACAGTTTACGAGTCTAATGGTGTAACTGGTGATATTCTGACCACATGCATTACCATGTCTGCGGTTTTATCACGGACAGCGAGTTAAAACAAAGAGCAGACATGAAATTCTGCGTGAATCTGGGCAAATCTGCCACAGAGACGTCTGACATGCTGCGATGCTTCAACGAGTCATTTCGAGGTGTTTCGATCCAATCGGCACTCACACTTCAAGAGTGGTAGAACCTCACTGGAAGACGTCAAGAGATCAGGAAGACCTTCAACAATCTCAACCCACAAAAATGTCAAAAACATTTGGCAATTTTTGCATGATGATTTTCGGAAAACAGTCCTCATGATCTCACTTCCGCACCCACCCCAATCAGCAGACTTCTTCCTGAAGATGAAGGTCCAGCTCAAAGGCCACCGTTTTTTTGCGACACCACTGCGGAGATCCAGCACGAATCCCAGAAGGTCCTTGACACTTAAAAAAAAAAAGAGACTTCCAGGGCACATTCCAGAAGTGGCAGGAATGCTGGGAGCATTGTATTGATGTGCAAGGGGACTATTTTGAAGGTGTGAACCTAAATAATTAAAGTACTTCCATCTTACAGAGCTTGTCTCAAAACTTTGCAGTTTGATTTAGTCAGGGCCAAGGCCTAGCTCGTCTAGCTCGAGATGCAGCAGAAATCAGCCAGAACACAGACAGGTCCTGTTAAACATCTCGTGCTTTATTCTCCCGGCAACAGCGTTGCTTGCTAAACAGAAGATAGCTTAAATGAACAACAGAAATAATATTAAAACTGTTCCCAGAATGCTGCTCTGCTCTTTAAGGAGCCACAACATATTTCACCCATTACATCCTGTAATCTGTTCAGCTCGCTCACGTCCTTATCAGAACAAACAGATTGGTTTTCAGAGCTTCCGCTTTCATACAAACAGACACTGTACGTCCCTGTACAATTGCTGCATTTTCAAGTTGCAATAATACTTTTATGGAGCGAATCAGGGGATTAATTATGTTTCTCAGAAATTGTGCCTTATTAAGTGATTATCTGCCATATTACAGTTTATCAGTACAGTAATGTAGATTTTTCACGTATCTGTACTTCACTGAAGTATTTCTATTTGGGGAGATTTTTACTTTAACTGATTTCAGAATCAAATATTTCACTTTTTACTCAACTACATTTTGCGAAATCAGTCGTTCCGTTTTATTTATGAGGATAAAAACGTAACCGGTCAAACACGCAGCAATCCAACCAATCAGCGTCGAGCGCGCGCTCTTTTGATTGCCGCTTGGTGGTATTTACAATTCTCTGAATTGTTCCATTCAGACAATCTGGAACAATCTCTGTGCGTAAAGGTCAAGGCCGGAAAACCATACTGGATGCCCGTGATCTTCGGACCCTTAGACGGCACTGCATCACATACAGGAATGCTACTGTAATGGAAATCACAACATGGGCTCAGGAATACTTCCAGAAAACATTATCGGTGAACACAATCCACCGTGCCATTCGCCGTCGCCGGGCTAAAACTCTATAGGTCAAAAAAGAAGCCATATCTAAACATGATCCAGAAGCGCAGGCGTTTTCTCTCGGCCAAGGCTCATTTTAAATGGACTGTTGCAAAGTGGAAAACTGATAACTAGAAGCCTGTATAAGACAAGAATAGAACAACATTCCTATTCCTAAACTTTGGCAACTTGTCTCCTCAGTCCCCAGATGTTTGCAGACTGTTATAAAAAAGAAGAGGGGATGCCACACAGTGGTAAACATGGCCTTGTCCCAAAATCTTTGAGATGTGTTGATGCCATTAAATTTTAAATAAAAATAATCTGGTTTGCAAATTCTAACTTTTCTATGCCTCATTATTACTATTTATTTATTGTCTTTTTTTCCTTTTCACTTCTCTTTACTGTTTATTACTGTTTACTGTTTAATATTTTAATATTTAATATTTGCTGTAGTTTGCCTGTAGCCTCACTGAAGCATTTCTTTGTACAAACTGTCACTGACATTTGTGCATATTACAAATAAAACTTAAAACGAAGGAGTCACATTCGAGTCTTTTCACACAAACTGAGTTGATTAAGCAAAGAGTCTTGTAACAAAAATGATGATAGGAACATTATAGTTATAATACATTATAGTATTTTGAATAATAAGGTACATCAGCAGGAAAATACGTTTGTACTTTTTCTTAAGTAAAAGTTTAAAAAGAGCACTTTTACTGGAGTAATATTTACAGAGTGTATCTTAACTTCTACACAATATATTTTTTGTGTATTTTGTCCCCTCTGTATTTTTTTATTGTTGGTCATGCAATAAAGGTTATTAGTACAGAATTTTATTACAAACCTAACCTGAGATTTGCTTCAGATTGTTTTTTTTCTCTTTTTAAACATTATTGTAATAATAGTAAGCAGTGATAATATTCACCAGAGACTGTTTGTGTCACTGGAATAACAAAAATACATCATCACCCAATACATTTGCAAAGGAATCACCACTAAGACTTCAAAATAAAAATATCTACTGCGTTCTAGGGGATGCTTATTTGATAGCTGCTATAACACAAGTGATAACAGAGGGTAACTTTTGTAGATGTTCCCTAACATTAAAAAGTAGCTCTAAATGGACAAAACGAGCGATGTGAAGGACAAATACCTTCCTAACACTTTAGTTCCCTAATATGTTTCATTTGATACACAATCATCAGCATTAGTGAATTTACAACCCTTTCTTCTTCTTCTTCTTCTTCTTCTTTCGGTTCTAATATCCAAACTAAAGCATTTGGTTTTGCTCATAGTCCGTCCCCATAGCATTTCTTTCAGGTGATTAGTTGCCTTGTAGTGCTGCTCATTAGAGATTAGCATTAGCAGCTTCTTATCTATGTGAACAAGAATGCAATAAAAAAACCTGTGGTGAGTAACTCTTAAATGAAAAGCCATTGAAGCTCAATGAAACATTGATTATATGCGTATTAAAGGCACTCCATCAGAAGTGGCTGAGGCTGAACAGGAGGTCACTAATAGAGAGAGAGAGAAAGATCTGATTGCCCTGGAATAAGGATAAGGAGCTTACGGCTCTTGTCATCCAGCCAAAAGAGAAACAGACCTGAGGAGCACCACAGGGAGAGAAATCACATGGAGAGATTATGGTTTTCAGAGGCCAGGCTGCTCCTCTGCTTACCTACCCAACATTGAACGCAGGTCAGCCATCGCTAATAGAGTTCTCGTTTTCTTTTGGAGTGGACAGAAGTAATCTGGTTCTCTCTCGTGCAGGCTTTGGGTAATGAACATTACTACCTGGTTCACTGGCACGCTAAAGAAAAAAACAGCCACCAAGGGGGCTTCAGGAGGGGTTTCTAATACTTGAGGTTTTGACAAGCATTTACAAGCTTCTAATTGTGACAGAGGGCTTCATTTGGATCTCATGAAAAATGTGGAGGAATCTGAATAGTTACCCAGTAAACCACAGTGGCACTACTTTTTTATAAAGTGTTTTATAAGTTCAGTTCAAATCAATGCTATTCGTAGCAATCAACCTTGTCACAATGTAGCTTTATAGAAATAAATAGATGACATTTTCAGTTCGGACCCTAATCTAGATCAATTTGAAAACGCTGTTTTTGCTAAAAACTCTTCGCGTCCACACTTTCGTTTTCAGTCGTTTCACAAAAGTTGCTCATCCGCACTGAAACGTCTGAAAACAGTCACGTCCCTGTAAAAAAATAAAAAAAAAACAAGACCCTTCGACCCGCGTAATTTCGGCCTGCCGTTTATTTACTTTTCGCCTCTTTGAAACATTGCAGCAATGACTGAGAATGCATCATCGAAATATATTTGTTTCATTTCTGTAGTATTTTCCCTTGAGAAGATACTAAAATGGCAGCTGAAATGTGAGAAGTGCACTCACTTTTTTTTAACATTATGTTGGTACTTTCGAGAGTCACCAGCAGCTGAAACCAAATTCCTTGTGTGTGTGTGTGTGTCAACATTTGGCCAATAAATCTGATTCTAAATCTGAAACTGAGCGCAGATAAATATGTAAATATATGTATAGCAAGTGGAACAGGTATGGAACCTATTATGTTCATTCCATGTGTAGAAAAATTTTTTAAATGTGAACCTGATATGCGTGGATGTATGTGAGCATCTTCTGCATGTGTTAATCTTAATTTCCCGCTTTTGCACCCCCTCTTACCTTTTTTGAGGTAGTTTACTGTTCAATAGGGTTGAGGTCATAACTCTATGAAAACCCATGTAAAGCATATCTTCATGGAGCTGGCTTTGTGCCCAGAGGCATCATCATGCTGGAACAGGTTTGGGTCTCAAAGTTCTAGCTGAGGGAAAATTTCAAAGCAAAATGCAATTGTGTGCCTCCAACTTTGTGCAAACTGCTTGGGAAAGAACCACCTTTAGCTTAAAATGTCAGGTGTCCCAATACTTTTAAATTGCACACATGGTGTAATCTGTAAAAATGTTCATAAAATATATTTTTTTGTTACATTCATAACAATTACACCTCAAATAATTGCTTAATGAAGCGTTATAACTTCCTGTACTACTGCAGTCTATTACAACAGTGTTTTATCTGATTGAATGCATCATATGACCGGATACATTTGCATATGTATATAACTGTCAGTAAGCATTTCTAAAACCTAAAATGTTTAATATATCTACATAAGTGTGAATACTTGGTTGAAAATGTTTCTTTTTTTTGTTTTTTGCTCCAATGTTGTTATAGATTAAGATGGAATCATCGTTGCTGCGCTAACTTCTTTATTGCCTAGTCTCACTCCTACTTCCCCCAGCTGTGAACCTTCATTGTGGCCTAGTAGTGGCTCTGCTGAAAGGCCTTCGAATGCAGACTGGAGCTCCAGGGGGTCTTTCTGCCAGACGTGGCTCATGGAAAGAGTTGCATTGTCGGAAGCAGCAGGCAGCCACGGCTGCTCTACTGACCTCCATATAACTGGAATAATGTGTGTGAGAAGGTTAAAGGTCATGCTGTTTTCTGCACAACCCCAAACCAAGCTTTCACTATATATATATATAAAATGTAAAAGATAAAATTTTCATTTTGCAAAACATTTTTTATTAAAGCAGTTTCTTCTTCTTCTTCTTTTTCTTCTTCTTCTTCTTTTTCTTCTTCTTCTTCTTCTTCTTTTTCTTCTTCTTCTTCTTCTTCTTCTTCTTCTTCTTCTTATTATTATTATTATTTGTGATCAATTTACAAACAGTTTAAATTTGTAACAAATTTTTAAGAAAATTGTTGCATGCTGAAATAATATATAAAATTATTTATAAATTAAAAATAGAATAAATCTAATTAATGCAATAGACTTTTTATTATATCGTTTCAATTGATTAATCAATACAATGGAACAATTTACATTAAATAAATGTAAAAAATTTAACTAAATATTTTACATTTGTTAGAGACAAGTGTGTGTGTGTGTGTGTGTGTGTGTGTGTGTGTGTGTGTGTGTGTGTGTGTGTGTGTGTGTGTGTGTGTGTGTGCGTGCGTGTGTGTGTGTTCCTTCATTCACTGCTTCGATTTTTAGGATTTTCTCCTTTTAAGTTCTTTTACATTCCTTTAAAATTTTGAAGTTGGACTTTAAACGCTAAAGTGTAGCCACTTACTGGTTAGCGACTAATGCTAGCGTTAAGGATTCTTTATGGTTTTTATGCATGCTGGTATATATACAAAACATATACACAAAACACACACACACATATTTATATATATATATATATATGTATATGGGGCTGTAACAGTACATACATTTGTCCTGAAATTTTTTTCACTTCAGAGATTTCTGGCCTTTGGAGTGAACAAACAAAAATAAATAAATTCAACCTGACGTTCTTTTCCTGTTCTGTCTAAAGGAGGATGCAGCTCTACCTCTGCCATGTTAATCTGTATTCTATGTGACTCTCTCCTTAGTCTCCGGAGTGTTGTGATACGTCGTATTCACCTACTGTAACATTAGTAGTGCTGCGAGACCGCGCTTGAGAAACAAGGAGAATCTACTTAAGCAGCATCGCTATACAAATACCAACTTGTGTTAAACTTGTAACACTTTTTCTTAAATCGATGCATCACATTCTTAAAAGTCTTCTATTTCAATACATTAATTATATGTATACATATAACGTATACCTTTACTTGCATCCATGTGTTGGAAAGAGGAAAGAGATGCACTTTACATCTAATTCACCCACAGTTTGAGACACTTTTTAAGTGAAAGTTTTAAAACGTTCGATTCTGGCAACCTCATAACAACCCCTTTCTGCTATGTGCTGAAATTAAAATATTTACAGCTATAATGTCACAACACCATTAATCCCAATGATGGATCATTGTGAAAAAAAGGAATGATATTTATCTTTTTTTTCCCTCACACCGGAGGTCAGAAGGAGTCGTGTGGGTACCAGTGGGATTTCTAACTGATAGAGAAAAGGACAGCTCATGAAAAGCTGTGTCAAACATTTGGACATGCTCTAGGGCACGTCGCTATCTTCTTATCTTTGGCTTTGCACTCAGTTAACACACGAGCCACGTACCCACATGCACCATTGGCCGGGGGAACGTAAACACCACCCGGTCCTCCATGCAGGAGATAGATGAGCGTCTCTGATTAATATCTGCAGAATTAGTCAAACAAAGCAGAGGACATAACCTCTCTGGGGTAGGTGTTTGCTCAGGGTGTTATTCTGTTATAGTGCTTATACCTTGCAAACTGCCCCACTGGCATGCTAAATATTCATTCCTGGTCCTTTCTATAAAAATAAGTGTATCACATAACAATGGTGTTCATAAAGCTACATAACCACTACATAAACTTTTGGACAACCCATTTCACACTGAGACCACATTTGCTCTTATAAAACCATACAGCAATAAGGGCATCAGTAAAGTCAGGTATAAATCCACTTTGGCATGCTGTTTATAAAGCTTCACGACTGCTGAATATGCATAAGAACTAAATACAAATGACATAAACCTACATAGAGAAAAACATACTCTGTATATACCGTAATTAAGTGAACAAACCTTAGGAACGGTGGGTATAAAGCTACACTGCATACACACAAGTGGTTATAACTGTTATATTGTTTCATAAGACAGGCTTCGATGAACATGACTATGGTATTCCTAGACTTGCATAATTCCCACTCTTCAGGGTGACATAAACATGCATAAACATGAAAAGAAGTGGGAATAATTTAAGAATGGTGCCTATAATGATTAATAAATCTTTTATATGCTCTTTCTGGTCATCACATAACTGTTATAGTTCTACAAAAGATAAACAGAGAGTTGAGAATTCTAAAAACACCTGACCCATGAGTGCTCATAGGGCTTCATAACCCTTCTATAAGCACAGTTTCTATGAAAAATTTAATAAACCTTTTGTAAACGTCAAATAAGCTTGAAAGCTTCGCATACCTGTAATAAACCCCGATTAACATTTATAATGGTTTATTTTTTATGCATGACAATTGATTTGCACGTCATAGCTATAGTGTATCATAAGGCGGTTAGGTCATTTTCTAGGCTGAAACTGAACGACAGCTGTCGCACAGCATCGCTCTGAATACTGCTGTCTTGTCAGAATTACACAATGCTAATCATTACAGCAGTGCCACTGCATTATGGCATGGTTATGTATATAATATGACGCTCTTAAGTAAATTAAGTTTTATCAAAGGTGTCTTAAGGACAGTGGTGTAAAGTATTTGAGTGAATGTACTTCATTACTGTACTTAAGTAGTTGTTGGGCTACTTTCTATAAGCCATGTTTTGCTAAATGTTTTCCCATTTGATTAAAAAAAATGAAACCTCACAAATCGACTGTTTTACTAACATGGTGTTGAGGATTAGTGCATCTTTGAGCCTACATTCAATACAAGTCAAATACTCAAGTACTATTTAAATCAGATACTCAAAGTCTTTTACTCAAGTCATATTGGAATTGCTGATTTTTTACTTGTAATGAAGTTTTACAGTAATATTTCTATACTTTTACTCAAGTATGATTTTCAAGTATTCTTTTCACCTCTGTTTGAGGAATAGTTATAACAATGTTATGAGACTCTAACGAGCTGTGTTGTTCATTAACTCAAGCCAGAAATGCATTATGCGATCACCGTAATGTATCAGACATGACAGAAGCGCAACAAAAATCAGTTGTCATGATATTCTAATATCAACATTCAACAAGGAGTTATAGCACAATGTTATAACTTTATGTCGCTCGACTCTTATTTTGAAAACGTGTCCTTATTAGTTCATTAGATCAGCGGTCCCCAACCTTTTTTGTACCACGGACCGGATTAATGTCAGACAATATTTTCACGGACCGGCCTTTAAGGTGTGGTGGATAAATACAACAAAATAAAATGATATTTTTTAAATATAATAATAAACGTGAATCCACCGTGTTGTTGTTTTTTCATTTTGCTCGCTTGGGGGTTTGAATTTAGCGGTAATGTATAATGTGTTAGCGGCCGGAGCCCCTTTAAGAAGGTAGCAGATGGAGGTAAGACATGTGACCGAGGCATCATGACATGCATCAAGAGTGAGTCATAGACAGATGTGGAGGAGAGAATCCGGTCATTTTCCAAAATTAAGCATCGTTCAGAATCAGATACTAAATCAAACGGAAATTTTTTAAATTATGTATACTTTCTGTGCAGCCTGGTAACAATTGACCCACGGACCACTGGGGACCACTGCTTTAGACGATGAGACTTGTTGGAAACCGATTTGACACGTGTTCATGTCACGAAGGGCTTATGCAGCCTTATGAACACCCACGTTAAGTAATTTGTTTATCAGATTTTTCTTCCAATGATGTCTTTTTCTAAGAAAATTGAGATAAAAACGTAACAAAAACCCTCGTAAAAAACCTTCAAAGTCTTCCTCACGAGAGCCCATTTCCTTGGTTACCGCTGTGAGCCGCTGTCATGAGTGATGTACAGGCGCACCGTCTGTCCTCTGACCCCACATTACCAGTACATTAACCTTCTCGGAGATGCACCACTTCAGCCCTAAAACCCCTGACCCCAAGTCCCCTCTCTGGACTCCAGGGGGTCCCTGTGTTCCTCTCGGAACCCAGCATGGCCACTGCATTGTGCTCACTGCCTCTTTGTGCGCGCTTCAGATCCGAAATACTCATCACGGACACCATCAAGCCCCCCCCCTCTGGTGTGAACACGTCAGGCTGTGGTTCCTCAGCATGAGATCTTTCTCAGCGGGTCACATAGAGAGACAGATCGATAGAGAGTAGAGCTCGAGAGGAGATTGCAGGTACACCTCGTGCCTCCTAGCAGGCGAGCTGCAGCGTCCTGCTGCCGGAAATTAGTCGTTGGCTGGCCTCTCTTTCTGCCGGTGTCAGGCATGGACCCCTGATGAGAGATTTGTTGATATGATAACTCAATTAGTCCTTAGGCTCTGAGACAGGGTGGTGAAGAGCCAGAAGGAGGCCCTGCTCATGCTCCTGTGCCTGCTCCTTAACCTCTCCTCAGGGGATCAGAGTTAGCAGTGTAAATTGGTTAATTAGGCAGGCATTAAATTAAATAGCTTAAGTGTTAAAAGCAGGACAGGTTCAATACTGAGATCGACCTAACACCATTCTCGAATTCTGTCTCCCTTCAGTGTGTTTCATGACGTCTCTGTCTCTTGATGATGTCTCTTAAATATCTTCAATCTTGGCATGGACAGAAGATTTTTGCCAATGCTTTGAAAACGTAATGATAAGTTAGCGTGTATTTTGTCGCAAGCCAGAAAGTCTTCAGTGGTTTAAATCATCTATCTATCTATCTATCTATCTATCTATCTATCTATCTATCTATCTATCTATCTATCTATCTATCTATCTATCTATCTATCTATCTATCTGTCTATCTATCTATTAGCAAAAGAGCAACTTATATATAACTTAAATTGATAGATGGTTACCACTTTCCCTTTCCCAATTTATGTACTGGATTTATTTATTTACTTGTTTATTGCTTTTGTTTTTTGTTTATTCATTTGCATGCTCGATAGACTCTGTTGTTTGTTTATTTATTTATTAAAATACTGGACGGGTTCAAATATTTATTTGTTTCATTGTTTATTTATTTGTTTATTTGTTTGCATGCTTTATGGATGAATTAATTTATTATTTAAATTACGAAATGAATACAAAAATGATATAAAATAAAATAAAAATAAATTCACAAATTAATCTATTTATTTTTCATTTAGGAATTATTTGTTTGTTTGCTTGTTTGTTTGTTTATTTGCTGGATGGACATGCAGGTTATTAGACACTATTCATAGCACATTTCCAAAGGAGTGCACAAACTACTGAACTGCTATCATTTTGTGAATTTTATTCAGAATGTTAGCCTTTAAAAAAAATGTTTTAGCAATTGAACATCTGTAAACATGAAGCTTTGTTAATCGTGCTTATCTTTAATTTATCCTCCATTTGATCAGGTTTATTTCTTGATGTTTTTATTCACAGACACCCTGTTTTCGATATCCTCCTACACCAGACCTTACGCACCAGAAATAATTCAATTAATCAATTTGACCTGTGGATCTCTGGATGCCTCATTGTGCTCGTCATTTGCATCACAAAATATAAGCAGCCGATGTGCTGGAACGTTTGTCTCTTTTCATTTCAGGAGGCCTGGATGAAATATGCGGCATGGCGTAGGATTCCCCATGACTACTGAATAACAGCTCTCATCAACACAGTGACTGCTGGATAGGAGATTATGGCTGTCTTCACACCGAAACAAACATCTCAATGAGTCCTGATCACTTAGATTCTGTGGGTAATTTTTGGGTCGTCTGTTGTGTTTAATGCTGGAGAAAAATATCTCATATTCACAGTAATGCACAGATTAGACTGCTTTTACATTACTATTTTATCTTTACTTACTATTTTCATTCATTTATTATTTATTTTTACATTTTGAATAAATATACCAATTTACCATGTCATAATGTTATATAATGTGTTTTCCTGATGTTGCACATAAAAACATACAGAGAATAAGAATCTGACATTTCCATGGTTCCATTGTTGTTATTATTATTAATATTATTATTAATATTATTATTATTATTATTATTATTATTATTATTATTATTACTTAATCTTATTATTCAAAGTATGAAGTTTTTTCATTTAAACTATAAAAATAACAAAAAAATAATACACACACACACACACACACACACACACACACACACACACACACACACACACACACCCTGACATTCATTATACTCCTACTATATACTATATCACACTATACTTCCTATATATAAGGGAGATCTCACTAAATACTTGGCATGTTTGCCTATAGAAGCTGTTTTCAATACTGCATGCAAATGTCCTGCATTCTCCAGTTGTATTCTACTAAAGAGGCTCAGAAATAATTATGTATGCTCATTAAACCATTGCTGAAACAACCAGTCTAATGGTAGCCTTTAATTTCAGCTCTGTACTGTTAATCGTTGTTTTTAATGTCATTTATTTGTCTTTTTTTTTTTTGTCTAACAATATTACTTTCCATTACATACTTCTACTTTTATACTAGGGTCTGGCGATACAATTAAAATATTAAACACATCTTAAAAAGCATCTTAGATATTTTAAATATAGTTCCTAAGCGATATGCTTTAGTTGATGACATACACTGTGTTTTCCGAGGCGTTGCATCATATCAAAAATGTTCTATTTGGTGTTTTTCAAAATGTTTGCAGCTACTACGCACACCAATAAATGTTCATCAATCACAGTATGATTCTATTGTCACATCACATCGATTTATTTTGTATTAAGACTTCATATTTCATTTGCAGTTCAATTTGCATTTTTTTGGTGTTTATATTTGTCACTGTCACCATTACTGCTTTTGCTGACATCAGAGATAATCCTGCATAGGTATTTCCACCCTGTTACCTTAAACACTGTCATGCTCAATATATATATATATATATATATATATATATATATATATATATACATACAGTATCTAATCGCTCCCACCAACCATTTAAGTATATTTTCTCAAGGAACAATACTATAGAAATGAATCTTGGATATATTATAGTGTAGTCAATGTGCAGTTTGTGTAGCAGTACAGATTTACTGTCCTCTAAAAATAACTCAACATACAGCCTTTAATGTCTAAATAACTTTATACATATATAAATACATACATACAAAAATATTCAACCCCCTGGAATTGATCTGATTCAGTATTCAGTCAGTATTTTCATTGCAAATGTTGCACACGCCTACTCCTTCTCCCCCAAGCTCCATATTAAAATAGAATAAAATATAATTCACCTTTTTTAACTAAAGTGAAAATATGATACTCATCAATCGTAATCTATCTATCTATCTATCTATCTATCTATCTATCTATCTATCTATCTATCTATCTATCTATCTATCTATCTATCTATCTATCTATCTATCTATCTATCTATCTATCATCTTACTTACAAAAGGCACTATATACATAACTCGTAGTATTGAGTTGATTGAAGCATAATTATTAAATACTGATGCTGATTCTGAGTCTTGTGGATTTTTGCATTGAATGACATGTAGTGAACGAGTAAAAAATGTTCTGTAGAGTCCATTAGACATTTATTGTTTCTGACAGAAGAACGTGTATAAGGAGAACAGGAGAGAAGATTTGAGGGTTGGAGCCTTATTCCGGGTAAAAGTACCCAACATGGCAACCATTCCATATTTCAACACCATGCAATTCCTTCTGGACTGCGGCTCATTGGAACCGACTTCACCATTCAACAAGACGATGAGCCGAAGCGTACGTCTGAGCTCTTTAAGCGTTATTTACAGAGCAACACAGATATCAAACAAACAAAAGTCTGGAGTGATATCAATCATGGACTGACCTGCCCAGGCATGGCTCCTAAATCCTGCTGAACTGCTCTGGGATCAAGTGGATCACAAGAAAGAAATCTCCAGCTAGTAAAGAACATCTTTACAGAACAAGATTTACAAGAGGTATGGCAAAGTTTTAACGCTGAATGTATGGAGAAATGAAACTGAAAATAAAGTGGAACATCTGGGCATTTATAGATGTGTTTAATCAAAGGAAATCTAAATTACATTACATGACCAAGTTGCATAGATAAAATTAAACATACATAAAAGACTAGACAAACTTGACTCTCTCTCTCTCTCTCTCTCTCTCTCTCTCTCTCTCTCTCTCTCTCTCTCTCTCTCTCTCTCTCTCTCTCTCTCTCTGTCTATCTGTCTGTCTCTCTCTCTGTCTGTCTCTCTGTCTGTCTGTCTCTGTCTGTCTGTCTGTCTGTCTGTCTGTCTGTCTGTCTGTCTGTCTGTCTCTGTCTGTCTCTCTCTCTCTCTCTCTCTCTCTCTCTATCTCTCTCTCTCTGTCTGTCTGTCTGTCTGTCTTTCTCTCTCTCTGTCTCTCTGTCTGTCTGTCTGTCTCTCTGTCTCTCTCTCTCTCTCTCTCTCTCTCTCTCTCTATATATATATATATATATATATATATATATATATATATATATATATATATATATATATATATATATATATATATATATATTCTGGTATTTACATGCGTATATAATGCCACATAAGCTTTATGTATATAATGGTCTTTTTAATCAAAAGAAAAAAACATCTAAAGTATTATATTTATTTCTTTTACTCGTGTTTTTAACGTATTTTTAACAATATTTTAATTTTCTGATTTCCTGTTATTTAAAAAAAAAAAACATCAAATAAATTTGTATAAAATTTATGAAATTAAATTAGTGATTTAATATAATAATAACCATCTGGATAATAATGTATAATTTATTCATAAAAGGGATAAAAGTCTTTTATTTTTTTAGGGGATCAGCAGATCCTCCGTCCCCTGCAGGTGTCAGGCACTAAGACGATTTTATAGTTTACATATTTAAAAACAAAATTATTTCCAAACATTCAACTTTGACTTTTCTGAAGAAGTGCTTCAACATTAGATAGATAGATAGATAGATAGATAGATAGATAGATAGATAGATAGATAGATAGATAGATAGATAGATAGATAGATAGATAGATAGATAGATAGTATAATACATTTTCAATTCATTAATTTTATCCCTAATGAGCAAGCCAATGATGACAGTGGTGAGGAAAAAACTCCCTGAGTTGATATAAGGGTCTTTGAGAAGAACCAGGTGAGGAACCATCCTCATCATATTCATTTAATAGAGTTCTGTAATTGAAGTACTGATTACTGTAATATAATCCAACACCATTTTAATGGTTCTTGAATGTCACCGTTTACTGTAACCCCAGTTAGTTTGTTATATAATAAAGAGACGTTCCTAAACCGTTTCCAGTGTGTCATTATTGCAGCAACACTGACACCAAGTGGCTGATCAAAGATCCTTCAATGTGTCTCAACTACTGATGGGAAGATCGGATCATTTCATTAAATTGGTACTTAGAATTTAGTTCAATTATTTTTGATTTGTATAGCGCTTTTTACAATGGACATTTTCTCAAAGTAGCTTTACACAGATAAACAGGTTATAAGGTTCTATAATGAGCCAGTGGCGAATATGGCAAGGAAATGTGATGGTAGGACTCAAAAGGGAACCCATCCTCACCTGGGTGGCACCGAATGTCCATTCATTGCAGTTCCATTGTATGTTTTTTTTTTTTTTTTTTCTTTAGTCATTTAGTTCTTCTGATCAGAAATCAAATAAAATGGTACCTTTTCAATAACCAGATCCTCCAAAACGTGTACATACACCTGCTTTGTCTCTAGTTCCAATAATGCCAATATGAAAATGCAGCTAAATTATGATAAACAGTATGAGTAGCTTCACCTATCACATCTTCTCGTCCATGTCTTTTGTTCTTTTGTCACGTGACTATCATACTTATTGTAAGTGAGTCAGGTGATAAAAGTTGATGAACGACTCGGTTCGAGAGTAAAAGAGTCGAGCTACTCAATCCGGTTTCCTGTACATAATCTTGCTGAAATGTAAAAGCTATTTTTGACTCAGAGCTGCTAACAAACTTTTAACTAAAAAAAAACCCACATAAAACCGACAGATAATATCAATACAAGAAATCAACATACGATGTATTTTTCATCAACAGCACCTCCTAGTGGTCGCACATATTATCTACATAAAACACTATTTAATAACAAGCAAAAAAAAAAAAAAAAAACTTAACAGTGGAAACTGAATGATCAATTAACTGGTTTTACCCCAGCCATCTTTCTTTTTCAGAATTTTTCTTCACTCAGTCCTTTGGTGAACATGTCAGCAACCATGTTATCAGTGTTGCAATACTTAAAATCTGCAACTTCATCAGCAATTTTTCTCTGAATAAATTGGTATGATTATCTGACTGACTATCAGACTGATTATCCTCAAACATCATTGTTGGTCCTGCTTAAGTATAACAGCACCGAAGGGGGAGTGGCAGGGGAATTCCTGACAGTATTAATATGGCTAAAAACAGGAAAAAATGGTTAATTATTGGGTATTGGTGGAGTTCGGGAACGGATTAATTGGTTTTCCATTATTTCTTATGGGATAATTAGGTCCGGTTTTCGAACATTTCGGATTTCGGACGGTTTTAAGGGACGAATTAAGTTCGATAACCGGGGGACCAGTGTATATGCCGTGTCAGGATCTTCCGGAAACGTGGTGTGCAATTCCGGATCAACGGCCATCTTGGCATTTTTTGCCGCGTCTATGTTTTGACCCTGGACTGTTTATTGGACTGTGTTTTTGCCTGTGCCCCATTAAAGCCTGTTTTTTCCTTACTAACTGTGTGCATCCTGCAATCGGGTTCTCCCATCCAGTCCCTCACGCAACCAGTTACCCTGCAATCGGGTTCTCCCATCCAGTCCCTCACGCAACCAGTTACATCCAAGTCTCTGACACGCATTTGGTTTCTCACCTGTCCAGGCTTCAAAAGGATTCATACCCTTTACAGTTTTTGTTTGACTTCTGTTTCACAGATACACAGCTGTTGAGAGTGCTTCTGTCCAGGACTCCTGTTTTTTTTATCAGTTAACATTGATCTCACGGTCTTCATCAGTGTTTTCTTCATTTTTTCAGCTATTCCATTTTGTTCAGGAGTTTTTGGCACTGTGTGTTCATGTCGAGTGTCATTTTGTAGGAAATTTTTAAACTCTGATGATATGATCCACCCTTGTCTGTGTATAAGGCTTTCAGCTGTCTTGGATTTTTTCTGCCATTGTATTCCATTCTATAAATTTGAAAAACTGAAACTGAAAACATAAGGGGGAGTGGTGGCTCCAGCGGTTAAGGCGCTGGGTTGCCGATCGGAAGGTCTGGGGTTCAAGCCCTGGTATCGCCAAGCTGCCACTCTTGGGCCCTTGAGCAAGGCCCTTAACCCTCTATGCTCCAGGGGTCCCTTACGAGGTAAATATCAAGGTCCGTGACGTCGGAGTGACGTGGGGCCGCCTTCCCGTGGGCTCACCACCTGCAGGAGGGACCGTAAGGGATGGTGCTGTGAGGATTGGGCAGCAGTCGAAGGCGGGGCCTGCTTAGACTGCTGCCCCCGCGACCCGAATTATGGATGAGCGGGAGAAAATGAATGAATGAAACTGAAAAACTTCACCTTTCCACTGAATAACATGCACCCACACATAATGAGTATTTTCATTATTGAAAGTTTTCAGACACACTAAGGACTTTGCATCCATTACTGTGCACTAGGTCAAGTGGTTTAACAGTTCTTTTACGATCATGTGTTGTGAACTTACTGCGATTATGTTTTTCATAAGCACATGAATCACAAAAGTCTACGTCTTGTGACACATCAAGATCAAAACCATCAAATAGACACTCATTATGCAGCCTCTTTAAATGTTGTGTGTGCCAATGAGGTGGCCATGCCGTCTATGCCAGATCTGGTTCTTAGTATCTTTATACACATTCACATTTTCTATTACATGCATCTGTTCACTTTTTCTACAGTACACATAATAGAGACTGCCTTCTTTTGTTGCAGTAGCAATCAGCTTTTGATTTACTTCTGTGATGTAACATGAACTTGACCTATTTTTCCAGACTGTGTTGCTTTCGTCACACTCAGTAAATTGTATCACATGAACATACAACATATTATAAAGCTTATAATACTTTGTCTTATCATCAGTCAGTGTCATTTTTAGCCGATCAATTCCACATCCTGTTGCTTCAACAGAATAATGACCTCCCAATGTAACTTCTTGTGGAGACTTTAGGCCATCAAATTCAACAAATTGTTTCTTGTTATTACACATATGACAGGTTGCTCCACAATCCAGATTTGTCAGAAACTATTAATAGTGCATGGCTCACTATCAATCCAATATAATTGTCAGGATGCAGGTAGTTGGACTCAAGTGCAGGACGCCAGCAAAGTGTATAGGACTTTGTGCAAAACACAAAGTCCTAGCAAAAGCACAAAGTCCTAGCAGAATAAAAAGCAAAAAACCAAAGAGTCCAAAAACATATGACCACAGGCTGAATAATCCACGTATGAAAAAACACAAAACCAAAGTGTCCGAAATCTTACGACCACAGGCTGGATAGTCCACGTAAGAAAAAAACAGAAACAAAGCGTCCGAAAACTTACTAGTACACTACGTGGGGTTAGGGCCCAAAACTGAAACAAAAGAATCCGGGTACCAAAACGAGGGGCAGGAATGTCTTAAAAGGAACAGGAAAAATGTGACGTGCAAGTACCCATTAGCGTTCCTCAAGACCGTAGCCTTCCCAGTCCACAAGGTATTGTAAACCCCTTCCTCTGCGTCTTGAGCACAGGAGACGGTGCACAGTGAAGGCGTGAAAACTATATTATTTGGGAGACCATGGACCAAGAGTTCTGAAGTGGGCCAGCTTGGAAAACCGATTTATTACTGAGAGAATAGTGGTATGGCCAGCTGAGGGGGGTAGATCGGTAAAACAAAACCTAAGGCTATATGGGACCACGGTTGATGAGGAATGGGAAGTGGATGAAGGAGTCCTGCCAGTGAGTTTCTAGGGCTCTTGTGCTGGGCTCAAATAGGACAGGAGGCCACAAACTAGTGAACATCTTCCTTAATAGTGGGCCACCAAAAACATTGCTGCAGGTGGACCAAGGTGCAAGGGGTGGCAGAAAAGTCGAGAGCTGTGGCACCACTGGAGGACCAGAGAACGGAGCTGGTCTGAAACATAGAGTCTTCTCTCTTCTTTTGCAGTGGCTCTGTGCATCTTGCGTTCAATGTCCAAGCAATTGGCCTCGGACGGAAACTGACAGAAGAAGGATGTGGCTCGGTTCTTCCCCTCCCTCCTCGTCACGGGAACTATTTTTGGAGCCTGGATGGTAGGACAGGGTGAAGCAAAAACAGCATGTAAACAGTATAATAGTGATAAATGTGCAAAAAAACAGCAGTTAAGGAGTGTAGTACGGTCGAGTATAATAAATAATAAATAAATGAATGGTTGTGGAATAGATTGAGATGAGTGTGTGTTAAGTGTTTAGTCCAAGTTGTACAGTTCAGTACACACATTGAGTGAGTGTGTGTGTGTGTGTGTGTGTGTGTGTGTGTGTGTGTGTGTGTGTGTGTGTGTGTGTGTGTGTGTTCCGTTTCATTTCTGTGTATTCAGAAGCCCGAATGCTTCGGATCTGTTTTCCTGATGGTAGGAGAGTGAAGAGTGTGTGTGACGTGTGTGTGTGGTCGTCCACAATGCTGTGTGCTTTGCGGATGCAGCGTGTAGTGTAAATGTCCATGATAGAGGGGAGAGAGACTCCGATGATCTTCTCAGCTGTCCTCACTATCCTCTGTAGGGTCTTGCGATCCGAGACGGTGCAATTTCCAAACCAGGCAGTAATGCAGCTGTTTAGGATGCTCTTAATAATCCCCCTGTAGAACATGGACAGGATGGGGGGAGGGAGATGAGCTTTTCTTCAGCCTTCTTCAGATCCGGGCAGGATCCATCTGCACATTTCCCGCAGATAAGATGAAGCCCAGAAAAGATGTGCTGGACACATGAAACTCACATTTCTCTGCCTTCACATACAACTGGAAGTAGATTGGTGAGCACAGCGCGTACATGGCAGTGGTGTTCTTCCAGCGTGAGTAGATTAAAATTTTGTCCAGGTAGACGAGCACAAAAACGAAGGCTGCTGGGGCATTAGTGAGGCCAAACGGCATGATTAAGTACTCATAGTGGCCTGTCTTCCATTCGTCCCCCTCCAGATGTGTACGAGGTGGAAAACCTTGCGGAGGCCAAGCTTGGTAAAGATGGTGGCCCACTGGAGGAGCTCAAAGGCTGAAGACATCAAGGGCAAGGGGTACCAATTCTTAATGGTGATGGAGTTAAGTCTCCAGTAGTCAATGCACAGGCGTAGTCTCTTGTCCTTCTTTTCCACAAAAAAGAAACCTGCCCCAGCCGGGGAGGAGGAAGAGCAGATGATACCAGATGTGAGGGACTCCCAGATGTAATTAGTCATAGCCTCTCTTTCAGAACTAGTCAGGTGATAGAGGCGACCCTGGGGATATGTCGTTCCCAGCAATAGGTCAATTGCTTTTGCTGATCTGGGAGGGACTGCCGGCGAACGTCGGGAAGGAGAGGCGTCCCAAACCACGAGTGTGTGGGTGAAAATGAAAGTAAATAAAGACGGCTCTGCTTGGTAAACTATTCTGGGCCCATAACCTGTTGAAATTAAAAATAAAGACATGGGGCTCCTTTTATATGAAATCAACATATGATGTATATTTCAACAGCACATCCTAGTGGTCACCACATATCTACCTTAGACACATTTACCACAGCTTTAAACCTCCTTTTTGGCTTTCCTATTTTACTCCTGCCTGGTGGCTCCATCTTCAGCATTCTCCTACCAACACAGTTTAATAACACAAAAAAAAACAGGAAACAGGATTTTGTCCTTGTTCAAGTGACTTTTTGGGAACAGTTTCATTTAGAACAATATATGGCTAAAAGAAAAAGACAGGTGTACCAAAACATTTGTCCATACAATGCGTATATGGCGAGATAAGGTTAACTGAGACTTTGACGACTGAAACGGTAATGCAGTCAGCCACTAGAGGGCGGCAAAGTCTTTTCAGCTTCACTTTTATGCTCAGATCATTTTTTACTGATTGGGTCTTAGGAAAAGAGGAAGGCCAAGAAGGAGGTTTATGGATGTGGTGAGGGAAGACATGCAGGTAGTTGGTGTGAAGGAGGCAGATGTAGAGGACAGGGTGGTATGGAGACGGATGATCCGCTGTGACAACCCCTAATGGGAACAGCAGAAAGAAGAAGAAGAAGAAGAAGAAGAAGAAGAAGAAGAAGAAGGGTCTTAAAGTGAATAAATCTTTATTCAAGTCATTTCATTGATTTGTTTCACTTTAACTAAATAAAATGTAAGTGTTTTAATTTTATAGCCCAAATTCCCCCAACACGCTGACTTATGCAAATTTTGGATACAATTTTCAATAAGAAAAAAAAATGACAATGCAGCCAAAGACAAATGATTAGAAAAAGAAAATATTCATTAATCATTTACCAGAAAACTATTCAAATCAATTTATTTTTATTTGTATAGCAAATAATGGGCATTGACCCAAAGCAGGTTTACAGCGATAAACCGGTTAAAAGGTTGCATAAAAAAAAATTATAAGTTTAGCTTACAAATATCTGTCCCCTGTAGTGGACGCTATGCATGAAATGATTAGGTCACCTTCTGAGTCTTTCCACACAGTATGAACTAATCATTCTCGGAGACAACTCAATCATCCAGAGTGGCGTCTAAATAAATAGTTTACTTTCAAGTCTCATCTCTTAAATTAAATCGAAAATGACTCGCAAAGACTCATATGCAATGTGCTCGACTCTCCAGTACACACTTGTGGATAAGCAATGTCCAATAATCACTGTATCCTGTTTATCCAGATGAATACGATACCCTTGAAGTTTTTTTCCTTGTGTTGTGTTCATCGCCATGACAACTGGCCTGCTCATTGGGATACATTTAAAGGTCTTTGTACATTAAAAAAAGCAGTATAGCAATAAAAGGTTTAACAGTCATATTTCTTAATACACTGTATAACCATTGTTATATACCAACCAAATACTGGGAAACCCAACAAAACTGGAGAAACACAATTGAACAGGGTTTAGATTGTGTTTAAATGACAAATCGCACACACACTGGAAAAGGGAAAGTTTTCCACAGCACACAATTAGAGTTTTATTTTAAGAAATAGAAAATAATTCCAAATGACAGTGGATCATCAGGGTCAAGGAGGAAATGCAGCATCGATACAATATACAGTATAATCAAATACAAAAAAAAAATTACAACAAAAAGAACACAAAACAAACAGGAAGTGCACAACAAACAACAAATTACATATAGCCTTGTTTTAAACTTTCATAGTGTATCGTTAAGTTTTTGTAAGAAAAAGGACAAAATACACAAACTATGTATTTTAGTTAAAGTAGAGATACACTGTAAAATATGACTCCAGTAAAAGTGCTTTGAATTTAATAAACGTACAAAAGTATTTGCCTTCAAATGTAATGAGGTATCCATAGTGCTATGATTTATTATGGCTCTAATGTTCCTATTATCTTTTTTAAAACAAGACTCTTTTGCTTAATTAACTCAGTTTATCTGAAAAGACTCAACACTTAATTACAGATTGATATCTCAAAAAAATATCATGAGCGAAAAATCTTCATTTCAACCATTTAAAATTAAATAGTGCAGTTTCTTCCTTCATTTATAAAAAAATAGTGCAGTTTCTTCCTTCATTTATAAAAAAATAGTGCAGTTTCTTCCTTCATTTATAAAAAATACTGCAGATTCTTCCTTCATTTATAAAAAATACTGCAGATTCTTCCTTCATTTATTCGTCTCTAAATGTTCTGCTTGCTGTTGAACTGACACTGAACTGTATGTTGGTGATCAGTAGAGTAGATAGACCAAGCGCCAATCAAAACAAGTTTAAAACAGATCACGAGCTCGTCCCTGATTGGTGACTTGCTGCGTGTTTGACCAGTTAAGTTTTTATCCTCAGAAACAAAAACAAACGACTGATATTTCTAAATGTAGTTGTGTAAAAAGTAAGATATTTAACTTTAAAATTTAGTGAAGTTAAAGTGTCCCCAAATGAAAATACTTTAGTTAAGTACAGATATGTGAAAATGCTACTTAAGTACAGGACGAATTTAATTTACTTCCTTACTGTCCACCACTGGTAAGACATGACAATATTATATGTGTAATAAGCATCAAAAAACAACCACTGCTGAAAGAAAGAACCTGGAAAAATAAAGTTTGAGACTATATTCTAGATACACTCTATAAACAAAAGTATTGTTACACTTGTTTTTCCAGCCGCATGTTCTTCCCTGAACTGTTACCACAAAGTTGTACACGATGCTTTTGGAGACATTTAGTAAAATGTAATTGTCCCTTCAGTTGAACTCAAGAGACCCAAACCTGTTCCAGCATGACATTGCCCCTGTGCACAAAGTCAGCTCCATGAGCATATGGAAGATATAGAGTTCCAACCATATTGAATACCTTTGTGATTAATGTGAATGTGATAACTGATGTGATGTAAGAGGAAATATGATGGGGCTTTGCCCTGAGCAAAGTCCTTAACCTTCAGCTGCTAAACTCATTTAATCAGTAAACTTCTGAAATATATATATATACAGTGAGGAAAATAAGTATTTGAACACCCTGCTATTTTGCAAGTTCTTCCACTTAGAAATCATGGAGGGGTCTGAAATTGTCATCGTAGCTGCATGTCCACTGTGAGAGACAAAAATCCACTGTAAGGACAAAAATCCAGAAATCACAATATGTGATTTTTAAACTATTTATTTGTATGATACAGCTGCAAATAAGTATTTGAACACCTGTCTATCAGCTAGAATTCTGACCCTCAAAGACCTGTTAGTCTGCCTTTAAAATGTCCACTTCCACTATATTTATTATCCTAAATTAGATGCACCTGTTTAAGGTCGTTAGCTGCATAAAGACACCTGTCCACCCCATACAATCAGTAAGAATCCAACTACTAACATGACCAAGACCAAAGAGCTGTCCAAAGACACTAGAGACAAAATTGTACACCTCCACAAGGCTGGAAAGGGCTACGGGGAAATTGCCAAGCAGCTTGGTGAAAAAAGGTCCACTGTTGGAGCAATCATTAGAAAATTATCTCAATGATCCTAATGAAGGTGAGAAATCAGCCCAGAACTACACAGGAGGAGCTGGTCAATGACCTGAAAAGAGCTGGGACCACCGTTTACAAGGTTAATGTTGGTAATACACTAAGACGTCATGGTTTGAAATCATGCATGGCACGGAAGGTTCCCCTGCCTAAACCAGCACATGTCCAGGCAAATCTTAAGTTTGCCGATGACCATTTGGATGATCCAGAGGAGTCATGGGAGAAAGTCATGTGGTCAGATGAGACCAAAATAGAACTTTTGGGTCATAATTCCACTAAACGTGTTTGGAGGAAGAAGAATGATGAGTACCATCCCAAGAACATCATCCCTGCTGTGAAGCATGGGGGTGGTAGCATCATGCTTTGAGGGTGTTTTTCTGCACATGGGACAGGGCGACTGCACTGTATTAAGGAGAGGATGATCGGGTCCATGTATTGCGAGATTTTAGGGAACAACCTCCTTCTCTCAGTTAGAGCATTGAAGATGGGTCGAGGCTGGGTCTTCCAACATGACAATGACCCGAAGCACACAGCCAGGATAACCAAGGAGTGGCTCTGTAAGAAGCATATCAAGGTTCTTGGCGTGGCCTAACCAATCTCCAGACCTAAACCCAATAGAGAATCTTTGGAGGGAGCTCAAACTCCGTGTTTCTCAGTGACAGGCCAGACCTGACTGATCTAGAGAAGATCTGTGTGGAGGAGTGGGCCAAAATTCCTCATGCAGTGTGTGCAAACCTGGTGAAAAACTACAGGAAACATTTGACCTCTGTAATTGCAAACAAAGGCTCCGGTACCAAATATTAACATTGACTTTCTCAGGTGTTCAAATACTTATTTGCAGCTGTATCATACAAATAAATAGTAAAAAAATCATACATTGTGATTTCTGGATTTTTTTTTTTTTAGATTATGTCTCTCACAGTGGACATGCACCTACGATGACAATTTCAGACCCCTCCATGATTTCTAAGTGGGAGAACTTGCAAAATAGCAGGGTGTTCAAATACTTATTTTCCTCACTGTATATACACACACACACAGTGAGGAAAATAAGTATATATATATATATATATATATATATATATATATATATATATATATATATATATATATATATATATATATATACGTATATATATTCATATATGTATGTATGTGTGTGTGTGTGCAAAACAGCAAAAGCAATTGCAAATGAATGAATAAAATATATATTATGTGAAATACAGTGAATTAATAAATGTTAATTGATTCATTGTTTCAGTGCTGATTAATAGTTTATCCAACACTATTGTGCAAGTACAGTGTGTTATCTACATTGATGAGATCATGTGAGAAGACTGATTATTTTGCTGATACATATGGACTGCTTACACCACCATGATGTTACAAACTGGGAAAGAACTTACGTCACAGATTTGGTTAGAAAATTGTGGTGGTGAATGAGAAGTTGATAATAATAGAAATAGAGAAATGTGGGTTAATTAAGTCTTGGAAAATGGTTATAAAAGACCACGATCAGACTGTGATTTGTTTCTAATCCAGCAAACAGCACAGAGGCCGATAGTCACAATAACTGCAGCACAAACCAAAGCAATAATGATTTTGTGTGTTTTGCCTCGATCGTCTGTATGGTCTTTGTTCTTCCAGGCAGATGTGGTGTGATCTGCAGGTACGGGGGTGGAGGAGTATAAAGACAGAAGAGTAGGAGAAATTTGGGAAGGTTTTAGTAACTGATCATTTTTAAGGTTTATAATACTGATGTTCATCAACCAGGAGGGAGTAAAGCACTTGATGCTGGAGGCATTGGGTACTTTATCTTGGTGCTTTACTAGCCAGTCTCGAAAGGGTAAAATTGTATGGTTACACCTATAGGGATTTTGAGACAGCACTAGATTTTCAGCGTTGGTTAGCGAAACTAAAAGGTCTTCTGGTAAATTGAGTAGAGAATTATTCTGAAGCTCCACTGTGGTTAAGTGAGAGACACCATAGAGGAGCTTCCCAGTAAGTTTCGGAATATGGTTGGTACTCAGTGATATTTTAGCCAAATTATTAAGACTGCTAAACACTCCTTCCTCAAGGCTCGTCAGGTTGTTAGTTTGTAAAGAAATTTCTTTTAGCTCAATCAATCCATTGAAGGCACCAGGGGAGATGTACGAGAGCTGATTCCTGTTGATCTCTAGAATTTTTAACTGAGTCAAATTGCTGAACACGTTGTCCTCGAGGCGAGTTAACTTATTGTCATTTAGACTTAGCTTCTGGAGCATGGGCATGGGGCCGAAGGTGTTGGGAGACAGTGTGTGCAGCTGGTTGTTGAAAAGTGAGATATTCTGTAGACTCGGCAAGTTCAGGAAGATACCTTTAGAAAGAACAGTAAGCAAATTGTTGGAGAGATCGAGCTCCTTCAGCTTCTTCTGATTGGTGAAAAGTTCAGCAGGTATCTGCGTGAGGACATTGTTCTGCAGATAGAGCTTTTCCAGCTTCTGCTGATTGGTGAAAAGTTCAGCAGGTATCTCCCTGATGACATTGTTCTGCAGATGCAATTCCTTCAGGGTCACCGTTGGGTCAAAAATATGACGTGGAATCACCTTCAATTTGTTCTGTTTTAGGAACAAGACCTTTAGATTTCGAAGTCCACGGAAGGTCCCTGGGTGCAGATTTGTGATGCTGTTTTCCTCCAATATGAGGGTCCCCAGGCGAGTCAGACCCTGAAACGCCTCCTCTGAAATAGAAGTCAGCTTATTTTTGCTCAGGTCTAAGGTTTTCAGGTTTTGAAGAGGAGTAAGCAGGGATTGGGGTAAAGAAGATAGATCGGTTGTTGAAAGTGTTAAGCTGAGTAGGTTGTGTGTCTGGTTAAAGGTGTGAGGTTGCACCACCGTTATTCTTGCATCAGTAATGTTCAACACTGCGAGATTCTTATAGAATGCTTCAAAATGATCCGGTTCAAGTGAGGTGATGTTAGTATGGGTAATCTCTAAAGATTCTGTTCTTGGGGGAATGGGGAAAGGAAAATCTCTAATTGTATTTCCAGTACAGGAAACTTTGGTTTTATTGCACCTGCAATGATTTGGACATTCAGAAACAACTGCATTTACAGCACAAATGCAGAGGATTAGAAACTGGACAAGATCCATGAAGTCCTGAAAAAGAAGAAGGAACAGTTTATATATAAAACCAAGTTAATGACAGTTTCTACTCTACATTGTTTAAAGTAAATACAGTTTTTATAAATGTATAAGCAATTGACCCTTGCGGAAGCTTTCCATGCAAATTTGTGTTGATCTTTGTTAATGTAGTATTGAAGTGTACCATTCGGTTGTATTTTAGATTAAAAAAAATCTCTCAACTCAACTCTTTTTGGCTTTTCATAAACATGTTCCTTGGTGTTGAGGATGTTCAAGAGTCAAATACTCAAATACTGTTCAAATCAGATACTGTAAGACTTTTACTCAAGTCATAATTGAACTGGTGACTTGCAATGGTGTACATTTGCTGTAATGTTTCTATAATTGTACATTACATAGATATCAACAAAAATGCATATTCTAACTGAGGAAAAAGTTAGGACACCCTACAACCTAATAGCTTGTGTAAGAAAGGATTCCTATTTAGTTGTATTTCCATGCTTCACCACTAGAGGCAGATATACAGTTTACCAGGCAATGACAAGCTATCTATGATATCACAGTGCACCGTCCCCCCATCGAGAGTATAAAAGGCCAGAACACGGAGCCGTGGCATGCATTCTGCATCACGCAACCCACTAAACAGCAGCTAGCTGAAGACAGCAAGAATCACCTCATATACAATAAATTCTATACCCAGTAAAGTAGAATGTTCTGAATCCTGTATCGTGTTTTTACTGACGCACTGGGGCGAGTACAATCCCCTGATCAGCGCATACCAGATAGTGAGAATCCTTATATGGTCTTTCGAGCTAGATAGGAAAACTTCCTAACATTTGGTCCTTCGAGCTGGATAAGTGTGCTTACCACAGAAGAAGGATGTCAGAACAACCCTCCAGCGAGTTTTCGCATCCACGACGCAGAACTCAGCGCCCATCCCACCTTAAAGACTATGAGGTGAAATACTATGCACAGCGTTCACGTGAACAAGAAGAGGAAACACAGCTAAGCACGATGAGAGATGAATCTAGTGTGCTACTCCCTGATTATACTGATTCCTTTTCTCTGTAAGTTCACATACTGATGACATCGATGCAACTGCGGGAGCTACTGGCGCTCCGCATTCGGATGTCGACATACAACAAGATAGACCGTGGCTCACCACACAGCCTTTCGAGAGTGATGAAGAGGAGGAGCCTTCTTTACAAGAGGACGAGGCTGCCTTCACACCCGTTAGTCATAAGTCAAAGATTCATTAAATGGAGAAGGAGATTAGGCAACTCCGTGAAGATAAAGTGGCCCTCCTGGAGGAACTCCGAGAACTTAAGGTCCTTGTCAAGGACATACAGAATTTATTAGTAAATTTGCAGGCAGCTCAGCTAGCCCCGGACAACGGCAGGTCAGAGAGACCCCAGTCCCATTGCCCCCAACTATAAATAAACCACCTGAGGCAGCGGTGCCAGAGCCAGTGCCTCATACACCACAAGTGCCAATAGTAAGAGTCCCTTAAAGTCAGAAGTAGATACACATGCCCATCTACCTAATTCACAATATCCTCCCTTGATGGGGCGGCTTCAGAGTGCCACATCTCCGGACATGTTTTAGAGGGGCCCGCATCCAACAATTCCAGATTTCACCAGTCCAGACCCCAGAGAATTCATTCATTTAAAGTTAGCCCTTGATAATATCTTCCCTCCCGATGCAAATTAACTCTTTAAATATCAGATTCTCTTAGGACACCTTAAATTTAGAGAGGCTTGCCTAATAGCAAACTCATTCCTGAATTCCCCTCAGCCATACACAGACACTATGACTATGCTTAATGGCCAATACGGACTACCTTTCCAGTTACCCCTAGTTAAGATAGCAGAAGTCATGGATGCTCCTAATGTACAGACAGGAGATACAACTAGTTTCAAACTGTTCGCCCTCGAAATTCAGGCCCTGGTGGGTCTCCTGAACTCATTAGGTTCAAAGGGAAAAAGCAAACTAAGTTGCGCCTCACATGCAGCCCGCTTACTCACCAAGTTACCCCCGGATTTGCGTGCTGCATTCAAACGACACCTGCTCCATCGAGATTCCTACCCTCTACCGGATCTGGCAGAGTGGCTCTGGATTGAATCCCAGTGTCAAGACTCTGAGCAATCAAATCTGGGGAAAGATCAGATAAGTAGAATGATGCGGCCCAAACCAGGCCCAGTGGTGAAGCATAAACACGCTTCTGTCCTGCATGGAGCTGACCGACCCCCAGAGACGATCACTCGGGTGCCGACGCCCTCGCATCAGTCCAAGCCAGCACGGGGATCTGAACAGAGCAGACCTCTGTGCCCATATTGTAACAGTGCTGAACATTATTTAAGCCAGTGTACCACTTTCCAGGCTTTTAGTACAGAGCAGATGATCAAATGGATCAAAGACAACAAGCGTTGTTGGAAATGTGGGCGATCACACTTAGCCAAAGACTGTACCCTAAAGAAGCTCTGTCGTCTATGCAGTGGGAAACATCTTCAAATCCTTCATGAGGTTAATAGCCAACCTCAAAAGGAGAGTACTTGTTTAGTGAGTTCCACGAACAAAACTCTGTATCTAGACAGGCCACAAGGTTCCAAGTGTGTCCTGCTGAAAGTGATTCCCGTTGTATTACAACACAACAATCGAGCCCTGAACACTTATGCAGTACTCGATGACGGATCCGAAAGTACTATGTTACTCCCAGCTGCAGTTAAGAAACTAGGGTTACAAGGACAGAAGGAAGATTTAACATTAAGAACTATTCGACAAGATATCAAGAAACTCAATGGGGCAGCAGTTTCCTTTAGAGTACACTCTATATCGCAGCCCCAACAGAGTTACTGGATCCAGAATGCCTTTACCTCTGAGCACTTAGGTATGGCAGAGCACTCTTATCCCATTGCAACACTCCAGCAGAGATACCAACACCTAAAGGACATTCCTTTACAACCCCTCCTTTTAATAGGAGCAGACCATCCTCACCTTATAACACCCGTTGAGCCTCTAGCCTAGGGCCCCCTGGAGGTCCATCAGCTATAAGAACTAGACTAGGCTGGACATTACAAGGCCCAACACACTTTTTGCAGCAACAGCTACAGCCTCAACGATGTTTACATATCTCTATTACTCCTCAAATGGAAGAACTATCCCAGAATGCAGAGAGACTCCCTTTTTACTTCAAGATTAATCAAATTGGCCAATCCTGCCATCCCTTAAAACCCCAAAAGATAAAGTGAAAAGTAGAGCCACTATATTCTGCAATGTTGCACAAACATCAAAGCCCTTAGATCCCAGTGAGTACAATTCTAGGAAAGACCTTGTTGAAGCCACAGTTCAACACCGTCAAAGTAATTTAGATCAACCTAGTATACCTACAGCTAAGGACTATGTGACAGCAGAACATCTCCTTTTTCGTAACATTCAACAATACAGTTTTCCAGAAGAATACGAACAACTAAACTCTGGTAAGCCAGTATCCACCACAAGTATATTACTCACTTCAGCCCCAGAATTCGACAACGCCAGTCATCTTATACAGGTAGGAGGACGCCTACGTTGGCCAAAGGCTTAGAACTCCAAACAGTTTACCCCATTACCCTTAGACCCTCATCATCGAGCCACCAAATTAGTCATTCAAAACTATGATAGTAAGCTGTGTCACCCAAGACCAGAACGAGTATTTGCTAAATTGAGGAGAAGTGTCTGGATACTAAGAGGTCATGAAGCAATTCGAAAATCCCAACATAACTGCATGGAATGTCGTAAGAGGAAGGCTAAACCTGAGGACCCTAAAATGGCTGATCTTTCTCCAGCACGCTTGAGACTTCACACACCACCCTTCTACAGTACTGGTATGGATTGTTTTGGACCTTTCCCAATCAAAATAGGCAGACATCTGGAGAAAAGATGGGGAATAATCTTTAAAGGTCTTACAACACGATGTGTACACATTGAGCTTCTCACAGCTATAGACACTGATTCCTTCCTCATGGCTCTGAGGAGATTTATAGCACACAGAGGCACCCCCTCAGAACTGATATCTGACCAAGGCACTAACTTCCAGGGTGGAGAGAGAGAGAGAGAGTTAAGAGATGCCTTAAAGATTTGCAGCCAGGAACGGCATCTCGCCAAACAAAGGATTGAATTTCGGTTCAACCTGCCTAATGCCCCTCACCGAGGTGGCAGCTGGGAAAGAGAGATTAAAATATTAAAAATGCCCTCCGTACAGTAGTAGGTGCACAAACAGTAACAGAAGTTGTTCTTCAAACGGTACTTATCGAGATAGAGGGAATCCTCAATAGCAAACCTTTAGGTTATGTCTCCTCCAATGTAGCAGATTTAGACCCAGTTACCCCAAATCTTCTGCTCATGGGGGGGCCAGACAGTTCTTTACCTCAAGTGATATACCCTGCCGACGAATAATAGGACGACGTAAAGTAGAGTGTTCTGAATCCTGTATCGTGTTTTTACTGACGCACTGGGGCGAGTACAATCCCCTGATCAGCGCATACCAGATAGTGAGAATCCTTATATGGTCCTTCGAGCTAGATAGGAAAACTTCCTAACAGCTTGTGTTAACCCCTTTGGCTAAAATAACTTCAGTAAGATGCTCCTTGTAGCCATCTCCCAGTCTCTGATATTGGTCTGAGGAAAGTTTGCCCCATTCCTCAACGCAGAATTCTTTCAGCTATGAGATGTTTTGATGCTGCATCTCCTCTGTTCTGGTGTCCAAACTATTATATCTTACACTCATTTGTCCAAAGAACATTATTCCAGAAGTACTGGTCTTTGTCTACGTTTTCTCTGGCAAACTTCAATCTGGCCTTAATTTTTTTCTTAGAGAGCAAGGTTTTCCCACTTGCACATGTACCATGCCATGCACTTTCACATCAACAGTAGCAAGAGCCTGCTGTAGGTACTGTCATTACATTTTAAGGTTTTTTAGACAGTGGACTGTCTATTTTACAGACAGTGGAAGGGCTGATATCAAATTCTTTTGAGATCTTTTTAAATCCCTTACCAGATTCATAAGCTGCTACAATCATCTTTCTAAAGGCCTCAGACAGCTCTTTCGATCTCACCATGGTGTTCAAGATCATTTCAACAGTCAGGAGCACACCAAACTAAATATCTGTGGTTTAAATAGGGCACCTAATCATGTGTACCTGATGTAATACACCAATGTGTGATTTTAGCCATTTTAAGGGAGAATAAATGTGGGGATATTCAAATTTATTCCTCACAACAATATTTTTTTAAGTACATATTACAGAAAGTCTGAAAATTATTTTCTTCAGTTTAATTGTTTATATTACTTGAATCTCTCAGTATTGTTAAAATTGATATTAAATAGCCATATGTCCAAATATGTTAAAACACAGACAGGATTTCATAAGGTGTTCTAATTTTTTCACATCGCTGTATATCATATATATATATCTATATATCAAGGTCCCTTTTTGAAGACTCTATATGATAACTCAAACTGAATAGAACTAAACACAGTGGGTGATAACTGGGATGGCATTCACCCTGATTAAACAGATATAAATAATTATTGGATTTAGAAACTACTTATTTTCCCAAAGAATTCGCAAATTGAGAAGGTAAATATGGTCTCCTGTAGGAGACCCAGCACATTCATCAATCAGTTTGTATGCCCAAAGATTTTGTGTGATGAAGCTCTATGTTGTTTATGCAGCAGCAGGGTTCTGGAGAAATGCTGTCTCATTTCACTGTGTACTACGTCAGATATATTTGGTTCAAATGACGAAAAGCTTATTGACTTGACTTTAAATTTAATACAGCATCTGACAAAAGCTCTTGTCCAGTTTTATTCACATTTATGTCATTTCTACACCGAGCAGTTGAGGGGTAGGGGCCTCACTCAAGGGCCCAGCAGGATTTGAACTCATGACCTTCCAATGTTACAACTTTCTTCATCTAATTTTCAAACTAACTACAGTAAAAACAAGTTCAGTGTTGCCATGGTAAATCATGTCTAGCAAACAGGAAACTATTTTCGCTAATTTGATTGCACTCAAGTCATTTCCTTCCTCATGATAAAATCAAACCATGTATTTTCAGTCTTTTGTTTGATCTTTGTTTTTTCTTCAGAAAGGAATTAAAACTGACTTGAAACTGATTTCAAAGCAGTCGAGGATATAAATATGTACATTTAATAAAGCGAAGACAATATGCTAATGATAACATCTGTAATCAAAATCCCCAGAACTGAATTACTTTTATTTCTCATATGATTTTTATCACTTAAGGAATTATACACCACACTTTGTTTTCCCAGTGATTTGACGTGCACTTAAAACTCACTCACAAAAAATAAAGAGTATATGACGAGAAATAAAGAGTATATGATGAGAAATAAAGAGTATATGATGAGAAATAAAGAGTATATGATGAGAAATAAAGAGTATCTGATGAGAAATAAAGAGTATATGATGAGAAATAAGGAGTATATGATGAGATGGGACTGTATTCATCACAATGTGATTTAAATGCGAGTATCAGTGAAAAAGTTGAGAATAAAAGAAGCGCATTTGGCTTTCAGTACCGTAGTCCCTTATTCTACTCTTATAAGGTTAAAATCATGTTTTGGTAATAAAATACCATTTAATTCTGCTTAATATCCTCCATTTCTTCTGTACACATCTTTACTGTACAGTGTGTAGGACACTTTGCTTTTCTCAGTGTTGCAGATTAACTTGTGTTTAATTTCAATAAATATCAGCATTCACAACAACAACCAAAGAACAAAACAAAGTGTGCACGAGACTCACCTGGAATCGATCATACAAGAAACAAAAAAAGATAAAAATCAATAAAAAGTGCCGCTATTCCAGCTGTTGCTCAGATGCGGAGTCTGCCAGCTCAGGCGGCGTGGTTAATTAGGGCTTTCCCAGAAATGCTGCGTCGATACAATATACAGTATGATCAAATAACAACCAAAAAAACACATAACAAACAGAAAGTACACAACAAACAACACGTAGCATTTTGATAGTGTATTGTTAAGTTTTTATTGTTAAGTGGTGGACAAAATACACAAACTATGTATTTGAGTTAAAGTAGAGATACAGTGTAAAATATGACTCCAGTAAAAGTAAAAATGCTCCCATTAAACTTTCACTTAAGTAAAATTACAAACGTATTTGCCTTCAAATTGAATTAAGTATCCAAAGTGCTATGATTTATTATGGATATAATGTTTATCATTTTTGACACGAGACTCTTTTGCTTAATCAAGTTTAGATTTTGTGTCTGGTCAAAGGTGTGAGGTTGCACCTCCATTATTCTTGCATCAGTAATGTTCAACACTGCAAGAGATCACTCTCAAGAGATTCTGTATTTGGGGGGATGGGCGATGAAAAATCTGTTATTGTATATCCAGTACAGGAAACCCCAGTTTTATTTCACCTGCAATGATTTGGACACTCAAAAACAACTGCATTTACAGCACAAATGCAGAGGATTAGAAACTGGACAAGATCCATGAAATCCTGAAAAAGAAGAAGGAACAGATTTTTAGTGAGATATATATATATATATATATATATATATATATATATATATATATATATATATATATATATATATATATATATATATATATATATATATGTATGTATGTATGTATATGTATATATGTGTGTGTGTGTGTGTATATATTAAGGTTGTCAAAATCAACATGTTAATAACGCATTAATGCAAATGAATTTTTATTTTATTTTATTGCATAATTAATGCAGTGCATGTTTCTGTTTGACCAATTTTATAAGAAAAAAAATAAAATAAAAAAATGTAATATGTATATATATATATATATATATATATATATATATATATATATATATATATATATATATATATATATATATACAAATAAATATAAAATCGCTATTAATACACATTTATCTGTTCTTAATGTACCATAAACTAATACTTTTCAAGTTTGTAAAAGTCTAATCAACATGGAAAAATGTATGCAAGTGCATGTTCATTATTAGTGAAACCAAAATCAACATTGAGCATGAAGAAAAAATATTCTTGTGTCATAAAATATGATGTAAAACATGAAAAATGACATAAAATCACCAGGACACCAAATGGAACTTTTGCTATGTTTCCACACGTATGGTTTTAATTGCCGGATTTGTGCATAATGGTGCATTTACTAAACTAATTGGTAAACTACAGAGGAATAGTGAACAGCAGCTAACAGTAACAGAACATTTGAATTTATAAGGAGATTGAAGACTATAATACAATTTCTAAAAAGTACTTAGTTATTTCAGAGTATAGAGACAGGTTATTGTTCTTCATCTTCTTTTGGCTGCACCCATTAGGGGTCCCCACAGTTAACATTTATCTCCATACGACCATGTTCTCTTCATCTGCCTCTTTCAAATTATCCACCTGCATGTCTTCCTTTACCACATCTATAAACCTCCTTCTTGGTCTTCCTCTTTTACTCCTTCCTGGTGGCTCCATCCTCAGCATTCTCAGCATATACCCCATGTCTCTCCTCTGCACATGTCCAAACCATCTCAATCATACCTCCCTCACCTTGTCTCCAAACCGTCCTACATGCGCTGTCCCTCTAATAAACTAATTTCTAATCTTGTCCATCGTCGTCACTCCCAATGAAAACTTAACACCTTCAGCTCTGCTACCTCCATCTCCGCCTCCTGCCTTTTACTCAATGCCACTGTCTCTAAACCATACAACATCTCAGGTCTCACCACTTTCCCCTTCACACTCAAAGATACCCTTCTATCACAAATCACTCCTGCTATCACTCTTCTCCACCCACTCCACCCTGCCTGCAACCTTACTGTACTAGTGCATAGGACACTTTAGCTTTTCTCAGGGAGCAGTTGAAGGTGTTCGATTCCCAATAAATATCAGCATTCGTAACAATAACCAAAGAACAAAGCAAAGTGTGCAAGAGACTCACCTGTAATCGATTATACATATCAACAGATCAATAGTGAGTTTGGGGAGTGTGACTATTCGGGATACAGGCCTCACATCTGTACGATTGTGTACCTGAACTTCAACTGTTCTGGTTTGTCCATCAGGTCCAGGGAAAGTATTAGTAACTTTACCTACTAGCCAACATGTTCGTGGAAGTTGTGGGTCCACTATGAGTACCACCTGGTCTAGATTAATATTTTTTCCTTCTTGACTATGTTCCTATTTTCTTGTTCCCAACTTGGATTGTAGAACACTTGTGGGAGTGAAGAATCATGGAGGACTATTAGGAGGATGTTGGATGTAAATAATAATAATAATAATAATAATAATAATAATAATAATAATAATAATAATAAACTTTATTTTGTATAGCGCCTTTAAAAGAAATTTCTCAAAGCGCTTGACATAAAAGATAAAATTATAAGAAACACATATTACAGAACTAAAACTAACCAAACAAAATAAAAACCCAATAAATAACAAACAAAGAAGTCACATAAAAGCTACCCTAAAAAAGTACGTTTTACGATATGATTTAAAAACACCCAGGGATTCTGCATTCCTAATCTCTGAGGGCAGGGAATTTCACAGTTTGGGAGCCAAAGAAGTGTTTTTCGGGTAGTTAAAAGACCAGCTTCAGAGGAGCGTAGAGCACGTGAAGGTGTGTAGGGGGTCAACGGCTCACACAGATATTGAGGGGCCAAATTATTCAAGGGCTTATAAGTGAGCATGAGAATTTTTAACTTATTACGAAAACTAACAGGAAGCCAGTGCAATTTTTCCAGGATAGGTGTGATGTGTTCCCTTGCACTGGTCCTAGTCAGAATTCTAGCAGCTGAATTTTGTACCAACTGTAATTTACTTAGGGTAGCTTTAGGAACTCCAGCCAGCAAAGCATTACAGTAGTCAAGACGTGAAAATACAAACGTGTTGATCAGCTTTTCAGCCACAGAGAAAGTCGGCATGGGACGTAATTAGGCAGTGTTTCTGAGATGAAAAAATTATGCTTTGACAGTGCTACGAACATGATGGTCAAATGTTAAATTGCCGTCAAATATCACCCCCAAATTTTTAAGTTTAGTATGAAATTGTAAAGCAGAGCCATCCAAACTTAAGGTTACGGACTCTGCTTTACACAACTGATGAGGTGAACCAATAAGCATGACTTCAGTCTTGTCACTGTTCAGACAAAGATAATTTTTAGACATCCATTTCTTAATCTCAGTAAAACATTGAGAGAGAAAAGACATTGTGACATCAGGTTTAGAATGTATATAGATCTGGGTGTCATCGGCATAAAAGTGATAGTTAAGACCAAGTGATCTTAAAAGCTGGCCAAACGGATAAATGTAAATACTAAAAAGTAACGGGCCCAAAACTGATCCCTGAGGAACACCAGATTGCACCACACCAACCTTAGTCTTGCAATCACCCATCACAACAAACTGCTTACGGTTTGAAAGGTAGGACTTAAACCACTCTAAAGCCGATTCAGAGACCCCAAAGATCTCTAAGTGGCTAATCAAAATTGCGTGATCTATAGTGTCAAAAGCTGCACTAAGATCAAGAAGAATCAGTATCGATAGACGGCCGTAATCAGAAGCCATTAACAAGTCATTAATGACCTTAACTAACGCCGTTTCAGTGCTGTGGAGTTTACGGAAACCAGACTGAAGTGGCTCAGACAGACCTAAAACAGAAGTTGACAAATGAGACACAAATAACCCGTTGGAAATCACAAGGTCTTAAGTGTGGCCTTTGTCATGCGTAGGACAGTCCAGGAGTTGGTCTAATTCAAAGCACTCCAATATGGACAAAAAGTCTTTAGTTATTATGGAGTCTTTTACATTCATATGGATGTTGAAATCACCCAGGAGAAGAATTCTTTCAAATCTGAGGCAGAGAAAAGACATCATATCTAATAATTCAGATTAAAAGTCTTTATTTGACTTAGGAGGCCTGTAGACTGTAGCCACTGCAGTAGAATGGGGTTCAGAAACACTCAAAACAAGGCACTCAAATGAGTCAAATTTGGGGGCAGCCACCAGACGCATGTTGATCTGTTGATTGTGTAACACAATAATACCCCCACCTCTGCCAGAAAAACGCGGAAGTCAAGTCAAGTCAAGTTTATTTGTATAGCGCTTTTCACAACAGACATTGTCTCAAAGCAGCTTTACAGAAATCAGGAAGGTCAAATAATCCATAGCCAGCAGGTGTTAGTTCATTAAAAAGAAGACTGTCAGGTCTAAATAGCAGTCTATGGGTTTTTTGCAGAAATCTCGGACAAGCGACAGGTTTAGATGTTTAGCTCACACAGCTCCGCCTTGACGAGCGATGTATGTAACGCTTAGATCGCAATATTCCAACATGACTGCAGAGAACACGTACATCTTTCGCCAAATCGTAATGTCTGTTCAGGTTCAACAACTGGTACGCTGTGTACCTGAAAGCCATTTGAGGAGGGTCCACACCAACAGCAGCCTTACAGCGGTGTAGGCAGTGTACGTCCTGGACCAGGCAACCAAACAGTAAAATCCGGTAAACAGCACTCAGAAATAAAAACAGTGATCCAACAGGCAAAGCATGAATCCACATCACGAAAAAAACAACAACTACTAAAATAGAAATAAATGGGGGAAAGGAGCGGCAGCCAAAACGCGCAAGTGTGCCCTTTCAACCAGAAGTGTTGATGCAGATGGTTTTGGATCTGCCACATCCAAAGACACATATCCCAGAGGCTTTAGGATGCCCAGTCTTTAAAATTACGTTTGAAGTACTGGTTTACTCAAGTCCCAATCACCGAAGGGTGAATTACTTCTAAATACTGATGTGTACCGTCAGGTTCGAGAGCGTGTCTCAAACCTGGGTCCCTAAAGCGAGTGGCAGACATTCTGTCATGCTATGGGGAGGCGTAGGTACCCAACTGCAGAGACACAATCGAGATGTGCAATGGCACGATTCTTTAATGAAAACAATAAGCTCGAGAAAAAAAAAAAAAAAAAAAATATATATATATATATATATATATATATATATATATATAACAGATAGACAGAGTGGGTTTATCAATACAAAATAAACACAAGACAAATACAAATTAATGATGACTAAACAGGATGAGGAATTTAATGAAGACAGGAGGTAACCAGAGACTCAAGAAGACTGGAGGCTTGGGGAAAACTCGGGAGAACAGAAATCCCAGGAGACTCGGGAAGACTCAGGAGACCAGAGAAGACAGTAGACGCTGGGGGAGACTCGGGAAGACAGGTGGAACCAGGAGGCTTGGGAAAACTCGAGAAAACAGCAAAGAAATCAAACACAATAGAAATACCAAACAGAACACAACAAACCCACACATATCCAGTTTCAAATACAAGTATCAAGACAGAGAAATACCCCAGTCAGCAAACAAATCTGGCCCAGATTTGGCATTCATCTGGCACAGCTGGCAATCATCCGGCACTGGCATACAGCATGTGGGCCAAACATGGCCCGGTTTGGCAGAGGTGGTACCGTTTTTAAGGCAGCTCACAAGACATGGGCCAGATGTCATTTAGGACCAGTTATGGGTATTTAACTTGGCTGAGACTTGGGCCAGTTACCCTTGTCTGGAATCCAGACTTGGTCCACACTAGGACCGTAATTCATTGCAGTATATGGGCCAAGCAAAAGCTGGTTGTGTGGGCCGGAGCTGGGCCGGAGAAAAATTGCTATGTGGTACCAAGACCAATATTAAGAAAGAAGATACCACAACAAAAATAAAGTCAAATACAATGACAACTGTACTGCAACAAAAGTGAGGACAAATATAATGAACCAACAAAGACCAAGGCAAAAGGGGCAACTTAAATAGACAACACTAGAGCATGTGGTAGAAATTAAACAGTTAGGGGCTAGGGAGTAGGGGATAGGGGCCCAGTGGCGGCATCTGGTGGCCACGGCAAAAACATAAAAAAAAAAGTCCAGACCCTGACATGTATTTAAAACTCTTATGAAGTCGAAGTGTCCATCGCAAAGCTCCACTCTTCAGTACGCACTTGTGGATGAGAAATGGTATATAGAATATCATGATATGTCAGTTAGAATGAACATCTTGTGGGGAAAATAATGTTGAAATATGGGTGGAGCATGATTACTCAAAAGAAACCTTGATAAAGGACATGTTTTAATGACAACACTGTGCACACTGGGGTCACACGCTGAAAAAGAGAAAGTTTTCAACAGCACACAATGAGAATTTTATTTTAAAAAACAGAAAATATTTCCAAATTACAGCGGATCATCAGGGTCAAGGAGGAAATGCAGCATTGATACAATATCAGAACACTCAAATCCAAAAAAAAATTACAAACAAAAGAACACATAACAAAAAAGAAGTACAAAACAAACAACAAATTACATATAACTTTTTTTCAAACTTTCATAGTGTATTGTTAAGTTTTTGTAAGTGGTGGCCAAAGTACACAAACCATGTACTTGAGTTAGGGATTCAGTGTAAAATATGACTCCAGTAAAAGTAAAAATGCTCCCATTGAACTTTAATTCAAGTAAAAGTACAAAATAATTTGCCTTCAAATGTAATTACTGTAAGTATCCAAAGTGCTATGATTTATTATGGATATAATGTTCCTATTATCATTTTTGACACAAGACTCTTTTGCTTAATCAACTCAGTTTATCTGAAGACTCAACACTCAATTACTGTTTGATATCCATAAAAATTATCATTAGCAAAAAATTCTTTTCAACCACTTAAAGAAAAACATGCAGGAGTTACTTCCTTCTTTTATTAACAATGAACTGTATGTTGGTGATCAGTACAGTAGACACACCAAGGACCAATCTAATCAAGTTTAAAACATGAGCTCGTCCCTAATTGGTGACTTGGTGAAGTTAAAGTGTCCCCAAATGGAAATACTTCAGTACGGTACAGATATGTGAAAATGCTACTTATGTACAGGGATGAATTTTATTTACTTTCTTACCGTCCACCACTGGTAAGACATGACAATATTATATGTGTGATAACAATCAAAAAACAACCACTGCTGAAAGAAAGAACGTGGAAAAATAATATAGTAAAGAGTTTTAGGCGATATTACAGCTACACATTTGGTATAAATGTGAATGCTAACTGCATCCCAGGCCTCCTCACATCATTTACATCAATACATCAGTTAACACACTTGTGGTGGAATTAATTTCCATAAAATCTAGTGGAGATTAGTATAACAGCATAATAGACTAAATGTGGAATAATCACGTGTCTAATGTTAGTGTCACATGGTTCACAGGCAAGAACATGATCTGGTTGTTTGGGGTGGACTAATAATGTAAGATTGAATGATCCAGAAGCAACATATAAAAATGAGGAAATTATATATATATATATATATATATATATATATATATATATATATATATATATATATATATATATATATATATATATATATATATATATATATAATTCTACCTTCTGGCATTAAGACATTGAAATTCTGCCACTTAGGTAATTGTCTTTTCTGACACTGGCTGCTTGAAACTTCTACCTCATTATTTGAATTTTCCCCAAAAATCTTCCTTTGATAACACCTTCAAAAGGCCACAAGTTTATATTTTGACTGTCCACTCATTTGTTTCTGATCCAGCAAACAGCACAGAGGCCTATAGTCACAATAACTGCAGCACAAACCAAAGCAATAATGATTGTGTTTTCCATCGATCATCTGTATGGTCTTTGTTCTCCCAGACAGATGTGGTGTGATCTGCAGGTACAGGGGTGGAGGAGTAAAAGAAAAGAAGAGTAAGAGAAATTTGTGAAGGTGTTAGCAAAGAATAGTTTTTTCAAGGTTTATAATTCTGCAGTTCTTCAACCAGGAGGGAGTGAAGCACTTGATGCTGGAGGCACTGGGTACTTTATCTTGGTGCTTTACTAGCCAGTCTCGAAAGGGTAAGATTTGACAGGTGCACCTCCAGGGATTTTCAGACAGCACTAGATTTTGAAGGTCAGTTAGTAAGATTAAAAGGTCTTCTGGTAAATAGAGTAGAAAGTTATTTTGAAGCTCCAGTGTGGTTAAGTGCGAGAGACCATAGAGGAGCTTCCCAGGAAGGTTCCGAATCTGGTTGTTACTCAGTGATATTTTAGCCAAATTATTAAGACCTCTAAACACTCCTTCCTGAAGGCTCGTCAGGTTGTTAGTCTGTAAAGAAATTTCTTTCAACCCAAACAATCCACTGAAGGCACCAGGGGAGATGTACAAGATCTGATTCCTGTTGATCTCTAGAAGGTTTAAATGAGTCAAATTGCTGAACACATTGTCCTCGAGGCGAGTTAACTTATTGTCATTCAGACATAGCTCCTGGAGCATGGGCATGGGGCCGAAGGTGTTGGGAGACAGTGTGTGCAGCTGGTTGTTGGAAAGTGAGATATTCTGTAGACTAGGCAAGTTCAGAAAGATACCTTTAGGAAGAACAGTTAGCAAATTGTTGGAGAGATCAAGCTCTTTCAGCTTCTTCTGATTGGTGAAAAGTACAGCAGGTATCCACCTGAGGACATTGTTCTGCAGATAGAGCTTTTCCAGCTTCTGCTGATTGGCGAAAAGTTCAGCAGGTATGCACCTGAGGACATTGTTCCGCAGATGCAATTCCTTCAGGTTCACCAGGTGGTCAAAAATATGACATGGAATCACCTTCAATTTGTTCTGTTTTATGGACAAGACCTTTAGACTTCGAAGTCCTCGGAAGGTCCCTGGATGCAGATTTGTGATGCTGTTTTCCTGCAATATGAGGGTCCTCAGGCGAGTCAGACCCTGAAACGCCTCTTTTGGAATGCAAGTCAGCATATTTTTACTCAGGTCTAAGGTTTTCAGGTTTTGAAGAGGAGTAAGGAGGGATGGGGGTAAAGAATATAGCTTGGTTGTTGAAAGTGTTAAGCTGAGTAGGTTGTGTGTCTGGTCAAAGGTGTGAGGTTGCACCACCCATATTCTTGCATCAGTTATGTTCAACACTGCGAGATTTTTATAGAATGCTTTGAAATGATCAGGTTTAAGTGAGCTGATGCAAGAATGGGTAATCTCTAGAGATTCTGTATTTGAGGGAATGTTTGATGGAAAATCTGTTATTGTATATCCTGTACAAGAAACCGCGGTTTTATTGCACCTGCAATGGTATGGACACCCGCAGACAACTGCATTTACAGCAAAAATGCAGAGGATTAGAAACTGGACAAGATCCATGAAGTCCTGAAAAAGAAACAGGAACATATTTAAGATTTTTTGTATTTTGGGAAAAAAAACACAAATGAATATCATATATACACAATATATCAATGGAATGGTGAAGGCTTCTATTGGTAGACAGGCTAAAATGAAATGCTTGTAAACAAGCAGATGTGGTACACCAAGCCTGCTAGTAATTAATGGGTTGAAATCCGGATTCTGACTGAGTGAACCAGTATCTGTGTGGTGTGCTGTCCATAATCTTATCACACAATTAAGAACGGTTGTTTAAATCTGGACAGACTTGCAGGTAAAAAATGTAATCGGTAATGTTTATTGATCTGTGATAGCGCTTTTCAGAAAATGTCACAGTAACAACTGCACTGTTGAATTTTTTATTCTGATTTTGGAGATTTTCTGTTATAATAAATAAGGTCATTTTGAATTTGATGGCTGCAACACATCATAATAAAGTTTGGACGGAGAAACTAAAAGCTGGAGAACCAAATGTTACTATTTTACAACTCATTTTGGTTTATTGGCAGCAAGTCAGTAACATGATTAGATGTAAAAATAAAATAAATAAAAAAATAATATATACATATATAATCCCTGAGATTATCCCCACCCAGGGGTGGCACCTGACGCCCCAAACCCACCCACGCTTGGTGGGCCAGGGCACTCGGAGGAGGGCCTTGCCATCCGTCCAGGGTAGGAGGAGGCCCATTCGGCATCGCCGCGAAACCGTGGAAAACCGAGAAGGACCTGAGGCGGGTCGATGCCCTCTGCGGAGGCCCGGAGCAGAGCGACGCCTCCTACGGAGGTCTGGAGCAGAGTGACATCCACCCTGAAGGTCTGGAATGGAGCGATGTCCACCACGGTGACCCGGAACGGAGCGAAGCCATTTGCAAAGACCGGAGGCTGAGCGACCTCCTCGGTGGAGACCCTAGGCCAGGCAATGTCCACGGCAGAGTCCGGAGGCAGAGCGACGTTGCCTTCGGAGGGACTTGGAGGCGATACGTCACCTTTAGAGGTACTTGGAGGCGAGATGGGCCATCTGGAGAGGTTTGGCGACAACGTCCTGTTCGTGTCACGCTCTGGCCGCAATACGCCTTCCGTTTTGTGGCCTGGTGGCAGTGTAACGTCCTCCTCATGGCCAGGCGGCGGTACGAAGTTCCCTTTGCAGCCGGGTGGCGTTACAAAGTTCCCTTCGCGGCCTGCCGGCGGTACAAAGTTCCTTTCGCGGCCGGGCGGCGGTACCAAGTCCCCTTCGCGGCCGGGCGGCGGTACCAAGTCCCCTATGACGCTCCCTTCTCGGCCAAGCGGCGGCACGACATCTATTTGGCAGCCGGGCGGCGGCACGACATCCTTGTGGTGGCCGGGCGGTGGCACGACATCCTTCTCACACCCATCATGATGAAGTGCTTAGAGAGGCTCATCATGAAGCACATTAAGACCCAGCTTTCACCCTCACTTTTCACCCTCACTTTACCCCATGCAGTTTGGTATAGCCCAAACCGTCCATGAATCTCCACAACACTCTATTTGGCCTTCACCCACCTGGACAACAACCACAAGTTCGTACAAATGTTGTTCATAGACTTAAGCTATGTGTAGCAATGCACAGCTCGAACCACATCACCAAGTTTGCTGAGAACACAACCATGGTGGGTCACATAAGCAAGAACGACGAGTCAGCATACAGAGAGAAGGAATAGTTAACAGTCTGGTGTGGAGCAAACAACCTGTCTCTGAACATTGACAAAACCAAAGAGATGGTTGTGAACTTGAGGAGAGCACAGAGCGGCCATTCTCCATTGATTATTGATGGATCCTCAAGACCTCAATCAAATTCCTTGGCTGCAACTGCTGTTTTTGCACTGCATTGTGTTTTTTTACATATACTCATAAACTTCATAGTCTTTTATAGTTCAATTCAATTCAATTCATTTTTATTTGTATAGCGCTTTTAACAATGAACATTGTCTCAAAGCAGCTTTACACAGATAATGTGGTGATTAAAAGTAAATATGTTCTTTGTAAGTACGTTTGTCCCTGATGAGCAACTGTGGCAAGGAAAAACTCCCAGAGACGGCATAAGGAAGAAACCTTGAGAGGAACCAGACTCAAGAGGGAACCCATCCTCATCTGGGTTGCACCGAATGTCAGTTTGAAGCAGATACACAATGTTGCGGGGTACAGTGATGATGATCAGAAGCAAACTGTATCCTGAGCAGACTGCTGACATTAACTACAGTCCAATCCATCCTCAAAGCGCCCGTTCTTACTCCGGAATTTCATGGAACCACCCAAGGTGTTGATGAGAAACCGTCCCAAGCTGCACAGAGTGGCCTCCAGTCGAAGAGAACACTATCCAGAGGCAGGCCTGGACGAAGTGGGAAGATCCACGGAGGGGAGAGGGGCAGGAACAGTGGTCACTGGAGCCTCAGGAGCATGTTTAACTCGCCCGAGAGAGAGCGAGAACGAGAGAGAGAGAGAGAGAGAGCGAGAGAGAGAAGAGGGGTGACAGGAAGAGAAGGATATGGATTATTAAGCGTCCTTATTGTTGTATGAAAGTTAATATCACTGTGCAGTTTGGACTCCGGCAAGACTAGCTATGGCAGCATAACTAAAAGGGAGAACCAGAAGGTTCTAAAAGGGAGAACACAGACATGAGGGATCTCTGGGATAAGAGACGACCCACCACACCACCGTCAACAAACCTGAGTGAACGTGTGAATGTGAGGGGACGACAGCATACAAATATCCCAGTTCACCAAACACTCTATATCCATGTTCCCTCCAGATCTGAGCCTTTACCAAAGAAAAAAATCTACTGATCAAAGGTTTGACTAAATAAATACGTTTTCAACCTCGACTTGAACACTGAGACTGTGTCTAAGTCCCGAACACTGGTTGGAAGGCTGTTCCATAACTATGGGGCTTTATAAGAGAAAGATCTGCCCCCTGCTGTAGTCTTCATTATTTGAGGATCATACTGGTACAGAAGTTCACTCAGATACTACGGTGCGAGACCGTTAAGTGCTTTATACGTCAGTAGTAGTATTTTATAATCAATGCGAGATTTAATTGGGAGCCAGTGTAGATTGATTAAAACAGGGGTGATGTGGTCATATTTCCTAGATCTAGTGAGGACTCTTGCTGCTGCATTCTGAACTAACTGAAGCTTATTTATGCACTTACTCGCACACCCAGACAGTAAAGCATTACAGTAGTCTAATCTAGAAGTAACAAAAGCATGAACTAGTTTTTCTGCATCCTGTAACGACATCATATTTCTAATTTTAGCAATATTTCTAAGGTGAAAGAAGGCAATCCTGGTGATATTATTCACGTGAGACTCAAAGGAAAGACTAGGGTCAATAATCACACCAAGGTCTTTGACAGCCGTACATGCTGAAACAGAAACACCATACAAAGATGCTTACGTAATCGGAAAGTTTACTTCGAGCTGCATGTGTTCCTAGTAAAAGTACTTCCGTCTTATCTGAGTTGAGCAGAAGAAAGTTATTAAGCATCCACTGTCTAATGTCCTTTACACACTTTTCAACATTGTTAAGCTGATCTCTCTCATCTGGCTTTGCTGAAATATACAGCTGTGTGTCATCAGCATAGCAATGGACGTGAATACCATGTTTATGAATTATTTCACCAAAAGGCAGCATATATAAAGAGAAAAGCAGTGGGCCTAAGACAGATCCTTGAGGAACACCAAACTTTACCTCATAGAGTGTGGAGAACTCACCATTTACATCAACAAACTGATAGCGATCAGTCAAATAAGACCTGAGCCAAGAGAAAGCTGTTCCCTTTATTCCAACAACGTTCTCAAGTCTAGCAAGTAGTATAGTGTGATCAATGGTGTCAAAAGCTGCACTGAGGTCGAGCAAAACAAGTACGGAGAAAAAACCCTGATTAGAGGCCAATAACAGGTCATTTACCCCCTTAACTAGCGCCGTCTCTGTGCTATGATGAGGCCGAAATCCTGACTGATACATTTAAAAAATGTTATTCATAAGTAGGTGTGAGCATAATTGCTGTGCTACAACCTTTTCTAAAATGTTGGATATAAAGGAGAGATTTGATATTGGTCTATAGTTGGACAACTGACATGGATCAAGGTCAGGTTTCTTAATAAGGGGATGGATAACTGCCAGTTTGAAGGATTTTGGTACATAACCAGTGCTAATGGAATAGTTTAATATTTTTAAAACAGTTTCAATTACCTCTGGAGTTATCTGTTTAAAGAAACTTGTAGGCAAGGGATCGAGAATGCAGATTGATGATTTTGATGAGGAAATTAATGAAATTAAGTCATTCTCATGAATAGGAGTGAAGCTTTGTAGTTGATTGTCTGCTATAATTATGCTGCTGTCTACAGGGTTACTTGTAAAATAATTTGGATTTATATTAACATCTGGATTTCTTGCCTGATGTTTTCAATTTTATTATTAAAAAAGTTCATGAAATCATTACTACCGAATGATGGTGTGCATGTGAGTGCAGTGCTTTTATTCCCTGGTAATTTTGCTACCGTGCAGAATAAAAATCTAGGATTATGCTTGTTATTTTCTATGAGGGTGGAGAAATATGCTGATCTAGCAGCACTAAGAGATTTTCTATAATTTAGGAGGCTCTCTTTCCATGCTATTTGAAATACTGTTAATTTTGTTTGATGCCATTTACATTCTAATTTTCAAGTGGTCTGTTTTAAGGTGCGCGTATGATCATTATACCACTGTGCAAATTTTTACTCCCTGACCCTTTTGGTCTTAAGGGAAGCTACATCATCTAGAGTATAACGTAACGTTGATTCTAGGTGTTCAGTGGCCCAGTCGAGCTCTGCGGGGTCTGACGGAGATCTATCTAATATCGCAATTTCTGGAAGATTATTGATAAAACGCGCTGCTGTAGCTGACGTGAAAGCACGCTTAATACGGTAACGTGGTGAGGTAGAAATGCAATGACTGAGGCAGATTTTAAAAGAGATTAGATAATGGTCTGAAATAGCTTCAGACTGTGGAATTAAGACTAAGTTTTTTATTTTTAATTCAAATGTTAACAACAAATTGAAAGAGTGTCCAACACTATGAGTGGGTCCCATACCATTCTGATTAATTCCAACTGACTAGAATGGACACAACTGCTGCTCTTAAGGAGTCTTCCTGATTATCAAAATGAATATTAAAGTCACCAATAATTAATGCTTTGTCTAAAGAAGTAACTAAATTTGTGATGAAATCTGTAAATTCTATGAGAAAATCAGAGTAGGGCCCAGGGGGTCTATAAATAATAATTAGTGGAAATGACTGCCTGGACCTGCTTTCGGACACTGAATATTTTATGTTGGTGTAAAGAACTTCAAATGTTTTACATTTGTGTTTAGTCTTTTGTGTGACGCTTAGATTATTATTATAAATAGCTGCGACTCCACCTCCTCTGCCATTTAGATGGGGTTGGTGTCTGTAACTATATCCAGGAGGACTCGCTTCATTTAATGCTACATATTCATTCGATTTAATCCATGTTTCTGTCAAACACATTATATTAAACTCCTGGTCGTAATAATTTCGTTTATAGTAAGCGCTTTTGACGTGAGAGATCTAATGTTCAACAATCCTATTTTTAGATCAGAGGTGCTGGCTGTGCGTTTAGTCCTATTTAATTTAATGTTAATCAGGTTACTAAAACAGACTTTCTCATAATTCCTATATTTTGGTTTTGCACAGACACAGTCTCAATATGGTGGATCCTGAGTGACGATTTTGTGCAGCTAGCAGACGGTCGGTTTAGCCTGTCTGTCTGCTCCCTGGCCTTGGCTCTAGACAGTCACTTGTTAACTAGTGCTGTTCTGAGACTATTACCTATACTACAAGAAATGAGAGCAGCACCTTGGATGGATACCGTCCCGCCCTAACAGGCCAGCCTTGCCCTCAAAAATGCTCCAATTATTAATGAAGCCCATTGTTTTTGAAGCACCACTCGGAAATCCAGCAGTGCAGCGACCATAACCTGCTGTAGGCTACATCGCCACGCCGCATTGGGATGGGGCCAGAGCATGTTACTGCATCGGACATTGCCTTCGCTAATTTACACACCTCTATAATATTACTCTTAGTAACCTCTGACTGTCGAAGGCGTATATCATTAGCTCCTGTGTGAAAAAGTATCTAAGAAAACCTGTGCTTTCCTAAGAATCTAAGCTGACCTGCTATGTCCGGCGCCCTGGCTCCCGGTATACACATAACCTGTGCTGCTGGTGCCCCTAAAGGTCTAGCTAATTTCACGTGCCTCAGAATGGAGTCTCCTAAAACCAGAGCTCTTTAAGGTTTCTCAGCGGGTGCTTTACTGAGGAGAGCAAACCTGTTGGACATATGAAGCGGAGAGGAATGGTGCTCCCGTGGGCGAGCCTTAGCGTTAGCTTTGGCTTTGCGAGCATGCCGCCGAGTCGTCAGCCATTCGCCCCGCTGCGAGGGCTCTAATGCCGGAGTCGGGGGAATATTACCTTCACCTAGGGCATCCAGACTTGTGAAATGTCCTCACTGCTTTTAAACCCTCAAACAGGGAAAAAAGCGCTCTTCCGAAAGCAAAAAAAATAGACGAGATGGAGCCAACGGAAAGTGAAGGATGCAGGAAATCAAAACGAAATTTTGATATTTTAAAGCGATGAAAGCGATAAAAAACGAACTGTAAAAAATGTAAAACACCGATACAAACAAAATTCCCGGCAAAATTCCTCTTTGCACAGTATTGTATATTCAGAGTATACAGAAGGTTTACTGGTCAGCGCTATTTTGTGTTATGTGTATTGTCCCACACTGTCTTGTGTTGTCTGTCTGCACTGTTTTTTGTCTGCACTGTTTGCACTAGGTTGTACTCGATGCACTTTATGTAGCTTTATGTTGTGTGTTGTAGCTCTATGTTTATTAGTTTAGCACCAAGGTTCTGGATGAACATTCCCTCATTTTTGCTGTGTACTGTGTTACACTGTGAATATTAGAAATGACAACAACAGCCTCGTGACTTGACTTGATTTGTTCACTGAATACTACTGGTTCTTCTGCTTTGTGACATGATACTGTCATTTTATTTGTTAATTGAAGGTCACTTTTTGAACGATTCACTACTTTGTCTATTTGTTTGATCTTTGTTTCGTCCTGGCTCATCAATCAGTTTGTATGGATGTATGTTGTCTGTTGAAGCTCTATGTTGTTTTTGCAGCACCAGGGTTCAGGAGAAACTCTGTCTCATTTCACTGTGTACTACTTCAGATATATTTGGTTGAAATAAAATTTTAAAAAGCTTATTGACTTAAATTTACATTTGATACAGCATCTGACAGATGCCCTTGTCCAGTTTTATTTAAATTTATGTCATTTCTACACTGATCAGTTTAGGGGTAGGGGCCTCACTAAAGGGCCCTGCAGTGGAATCAATCGGCAGTGCTGGGATTTGAACTCATTACCTTCCAATCTGAACTTTAATCTACTGTCTTCATTTTATTAAATAAAGTGTATTATGTTACCACTTTCGTCTTCTAATTTACAAACTAACTAGTACAGTTTAAAACAAAAAAAGATGTTGCCATAAATACTGTATAGCAAACAGGAAACTAACCTGATTGCACTCAAGTAGTTTCCTTCCCTAAGATAACAGACATCAAATCATCTATTTTCAGTCTTTAGTTTGATTTAGATTTTTTTTGTTTTCTTCAGAAAGGAATTAAAAATTAATTGGCAAATAATTTCAAAGCAGGTGAGGATATAAATATGTAAATTTAATAAAGCGAATACAATATGCTAATGATAACATCTGTTCTCAAAATCATTTCATTTTCATTTCTCATATGACTTGGAGGATTTTTATCACTTAAGGAATTATAGAACACACTTTGTTTTCCCAGGGATTTGAACTCATCATGTACTGATGAAAGGCGGGTGTGATGCAGGTATTGATTCTGCACGTGCACTGAAAACACACTCACAAGAAACAAGACTAGAAAACCATAACATGTAGAGTAGACCAACAAGCATGAAGAAATAGAGTATATGACGAGAAATAAAGAGTATATGACGAGAAATAAAGAGTATATGATGAGAAATAAGGAGTATATGATGAGAAATAAGGAGTATATGATGAGAAATAAAGAATATATGATGAGAAATAAGGAGTATATGATGAGAAATAAAGAGTATATGATGAGAAATAAGGAGTATATGATGAGAAATAAAGAGTATATGATGAGAAATAAGGAGTATATGATGAGAAATAAAGAGTATATGATGAGAAATAAGGAGTATATGATGAGAAATAAGGAGTATATGACGAGAAATAAAGAGTATATGATAAGAAATAAAGAGTATATGATGAGAAATAAAGAGTATATGATGAGAAATAAGGAGTATATGATGAGAAATAAAGAGTATATGATGAGAAATAAGGAGTATATGATGAGAAATAAAGAGTATATGATGAGAAATAAGGAGTATATGATGAGAAATAAGGAGTATATGATGAGAAATAAGGAGTATATGATGAGAAATAAAGAGTATATGATGAGAAATAAGGAGTATATGATGAGAAATAAAGAGTATATGATGAGAAATAAAGAGTATATGATGAGAAATAAGGAGTATATGATGAGAAATAAGGAGTATATGATGAGAAATAAGGAGTATATGATGAGAAATAAAGAGTATATGATGAGAAATAAAGAGTATATGATGAGAAATAAGGAGTATATGATGAGAAATAAAGAGTATATGATGAGAAATAAAGAGTATATGATGAGAAATAAGGAGTATATGATGAGAAATAAAGAGTATATGATGAGAAATAAAGAGTATATGATGAGAAATAAAGAGTATATGATGAGAAATAAGGAGTATATGATGAGAAATAAAGAGTATATGATGAGAAATAAGGAGTATATGATGAGAAATAAAGAGTATATGATGAGAAATAAAGAGTATATGATGAGAAATAAAGAGTATATGATGAGAAATAAAGAGTATATGATGAGATGGGACTGTTTTCATCACAATGTGATTTAAATGCGAGTATCAGTGAAAAAGCGGAGAATAAAAGAAGCGCATTTGGCTTTCAGTACCGTAGTCCCTTATTCTACTCTTATAAAGTTAAAATCATGTTTTGGTGATAAAATACCATTTAATTCTGCTTAATATCCTCCATTTCTTCTGTACGCATCTTTACTGTACAGTGTGTAGGACACTTTGCTTTTCTCAGTGTTGCAGATTAACGTGTGTTTAATTCCGATAAATATCAGCATTCACAACAACAACCGAAGATCAAAACAAGTGTGCACGAGACTCACCTGGAATCGATCATACAAGAAATATATATATAAAAATCAATAAAAAGTGCCGCTATTCCAGCTGTTGCTCAGATGCGGAGTCTGCCAGCTCAGGGGGCGTGGTTAGGGTTTTCTCACAAAGCCGCCCGCAAAAGTGTGTAAGCGCATTAGATAAAGTGAGAAACCATAAATACATGTTAGGATCAATAGCGTGATACTCAGGGAGTTTGGGGAGTGTGACTATACGGGGTACAGGACTCACATCTGTACGATTGTGTACCTGAATTTTAACTGTTCTGGTTGGTCCATCAGGTCCAGGGAAAGTATTAGTCACTTTACCTACTGGCCAACATGCTTGTGGATGTTCTGGGTCCACTATGAGTACCACCTTGTCCGGATTAATATTTTTTCCTTATTGACTATGTTTCCATTTTCTTCATCCGAAAATATTACTTGAATGGTAGATCACTTGTGATGAGTGATGTTGGGTGTAACTGGGTCCCAGTTGGGTGTAATTGGAACACATATCCCAGAGGCTTAGCATTTAGGATGCTCTGTTCCTCAGTTAAAACAGCACAGAGCACAGTCTCAGTTACTGTATGATCCTTTAATATTAACTTTAAGACCTGTTTAACTGATTTATCCTCCTGTTCTCAAGCCCCCTTAACATAAGGGGCACCAGTGGGGATAAATCTGAATAAAATCTGTTGTTCTGCGAGCTGCTCCCTTAACTAAGGTGCCATGAGTTCATAGGCTACTCTCATCTCTCTGTCTCCTCCCACAAAGTAGTTACCATTGGACCTGTCTTGGTCCTGTCACAATAACACCCTGGTGAAGAAGCCCGACAGCGTCTGTACCATCTGAGACGCTTAAGGGACTTTAAACTACCCTCTCAGGTGGTAAGAACCTTTTACACCTGCACCATTGAGAGCGTTCTGTTGGGTAGCATCACTTCCTGGTTCAGGAACAGCACCATGCAGGACAGGCGAGCCCTCCAGAGGGTGGTGCGTTCAGCTGAAGGTTCTAACCTGCAGGACATCTTCAGCACGCGGTGGCGGACCAGAGCCAGAAAGCTTGTGAAAGGATCTCAGGCATCCCAACCATGGACTATTTTGTTTGTTGCGTTCAGAGAATGAGGAGGAGCTTCTTTGTTTATCCTTAAATTCTATTTATTTTTTTAAGCTTAAATGTTAGACAGTCGTAAAAAACATTTCACTGCATGTCGTACTCTGTATGTATGTGTATGTGACAAATCGAATTCGATTTGATTTGATTTGATTGTCTGATAGGAGCTCGAATGGTTTACCTCTTCCATCTATGAATCTGTGAAGGGACATTAGGAGACAACATGTTGTCAGACATTTAAAAACTATCCCCCATCATCTGTTCATATACCAATCTTTTAAATGATTTTTGACTGGTCTACACTCAAATACCAATCACTGAAGGGTGAATTACTTCACTACAGATGTGTACTTAAAACACTCATGCATAAGAAATGCCCTGGTGGCAGAATGCATTTCGACAAGTCTCCACAAGCACACTACACAATCTAGTGGAACATCTTCCCAGAAGGGTGGAGCTTATTATAACAGGAAATGTTGATTAATGTGGAATGAGATTTTCCATATGGGATGGGCTAAATCATAATAATTACACTTCCTTGATATCAGGGGATTACTGCATACATTATATATTTTTTTCTTTAACAATTTTTTGTTAAAACTCTATATTGTTCAGATAGAATGTACATCGTGGGGGAAAATATGATGAAATCTTGCTGGAGGATGATTACTCAAGAGAAACCTCAATAAAGGAAGTGGTTTAATGATAAATCACACACACTGGGGTCATACACTGGAAAAATAAAAGTTTCCCAAAGCACAAAAATTAATCATGAGAGTTATATGAAGAAATAAAAAAATATTTTTTTCCAGGCAAAAGTGGATCATCGGGCTCAAGAAGGAACTGCAGCAATGATGCAATTTATTGTACACTCAAACATAAAAATAAATATTTACAACCAAACGCAACAGTGACACCATGTGGCTGATGCAAACAACGACCATTCAATGACAGTCTAGAACTTTCCACTAAAATATACCAAATAAAGTGATAATGACTTGCGAAAAAATATCTATCTATCAAACATTTTAAAGACACAATATAAGGCAGTTGGTCAAAAGGGTATGCCTGATCAGTGTATACATGGAGACATAGCAAGGTCAACTGGGATGTAAAAACCTAAATTGTACTGCATTCAGCCACAAGAGGGCGACAAAGACCTTTCAGCTTCAGTCTTATGGTCGGATAATTTTTACTGATTGGGTCTTATTGGATAGATTTTGTTCATTTAACGTAAATTGAATTCAACTATTTTATTTTTAATAGTTAAAATTCCCCCAAAACGCCGACTGATGCAAATTTTGGATTCCAAATAAGAAAAAAATTTAAAGGCAGTCAAGGACGAAGATTAACAGAGATAAACCAATTATACAGTATAAAGAATGTATATTTCTAGTGCCTACAGTTTCATCATTGTTGAGGTTTGCTGTTGTGATAGATTATTAAATACAGAACTGTTCATGCAAACTGTGGTCCTAGACCATTGTGTCAGACTGGTGATTAATTACAGTCCAAATCCATCCTTAAAGTTCTTGAGTTGCTCAGTAACTAAGTAATGGATATTTAGGTCGTTCATGTGGAACCATCCTTAGCTGCATAGAGTGATCTATGATTGAAGAGAACCAAAAGTACTGGGAGACCTGACTTTTCCAGCCATATTTCAGGTTTCCACAAATCTGGACACACACAATTGTATGAGATGTCTTTGAATGTAGTAGCATGAAATCTTCCCTTCACTTCAGCTAGGAGACTCAAACCTGCTTCATCATGATAATGCCCTGTCTACACAAATAAATGCTTTCCATGGGTTGGAGTTGAAGATCTTCTGCCTGAGAGCTCTGACCTCTACTAAACCATCAATGTGAATGTTGACTGCACCCCAGGTCTCCTCACCTCATATACATCATGGCCTTTACTAACACTCTTGTAGCTGAATGAGTACAAATCTTCAAAATCTAGTGGAGAATCTTCTAGTGGAGACTAAGTGCGAAATGGTATGTTCAAAAAACAATCTAAATTCCATGTGCATCTTAAAGTTCTAACATCATCATCACTTTTATCACTTCTAATGATGCTTCCTTGAATTCAGGGGATTACTGTATATACTGCATTTCATTATTGTTCCTTCAGCAGTTTTTACATGTTAAAAATAGATATTGTTTAAACAGAATGAACATCTTGTGGAAAAGAAATGTGGAAATCTGGGTGGAAGATGACTAAAGGGAAGAGAAACCTCAATGAAGGAAGTGGTTAAATGACAAATCGCACACTCTGGGTCACACGCTGGAAAAGAGAACGTTCTACACCACACAAGTGAATCATGAGAACTTTATTTTAAGAAATAGAAAATAATTTTAACCAGCTGACCGGCAATAATCAGGCTCAAAGAGAAATAAATGCAATGGTACAATATCACACACTCAAATACAAAGAAGTATTTACAACCAAAAGAACACAAAAAAAGGAAGTACACAACAAATACTGTTACCTATAGTCATCCAATCAATGATTTATTAAAATGTATTGTTTGGTTTTTGTAAGACATGGCGATATGTGTGATGACTTTCACAGTACATGCACTTATGATAAAAAAAATATAAAACTAATGTATATTACAGCTACACTCTATGGACAAACGTATTGGGACACCTGACTTTTCCACTCATATGTGGTTCTTCCCCAAACTGTTTCCACCAAGTTGGAGCCACACAATTGTACATGATGCTTGTGGAGGGATTTGGTAGAATAAAATGTATTATTTCCTTAAACTAGGAGACCCAAACCCTTTCCAGCATGACATTCCCCCTATGCACAAAGCCAGCTCCCTGAACATATGGGTTGGAGTGGAAGATATTGAACTCCAACCCTATTGAACACCTTTGGAATGAATTCTTCATGTTGACTGCACCCCAGGCCTCCTCACCTCATGTACATCTGTACCTGACTTAACTAACACCCTCGTGGCTGAAAGAATCTCCAGAATCTCCACAAATTCTATACCAATCTTATGGTCAGGTATCTACAAACTTTTGTCCATATAGTGTTTTATAATTGTGTCACATATTTCATAGGCAAGCGAATGTTTGTGTGGATTTAAATTGTGAAAAATCCAGAAGCAACGGCTAAAATTATGACACCAAAAAACAAACCCTCAGCAAATAATACAGACTGTAAATGAGACTATGTGAGAGACGAGATATCTGGAACTTGAATACTGGTGCCAGTCAAAGTGAAAGAGTAGTGTATTTCAGTTCTCCTTTGACATGACCCTGAAAGTTAGTAGTCATTAGAAGAATGTTTTCCACAGTAGTGAATTCCAAACTGATTACAGAAAGTGAGAGTGTGGCAATGTTCCAGCAAGAACCTGAAGATGAAAAGAATAATGTAAAAGGAAAGGTGATTGGGCTTTCAAGAGTATAATGGGAAAAGGTGGCTCAGTGGTTCATGTGTTAGACTTTGGATCAGAAGGTTGTGAGTTCAAATTCCAGCACCAACAAGCTGCCACTGCTGGGCTCTTAAGCAAGGTCCTTAAACTTTAAATGCTAAACCCATATAGTAGGGTTGTCCATCTTCGTAAATTAGGCCAATGCAAGTCACATCTCGATGCATAGCCAACAATACGATACATTAAATATATTTATATAAAGCAGCTACTGATAGGATGCGATACGATTCACCACTTTTACAATGCAGTGCGATCCGATTTAGATTCAATTTAATGCAACATGATGCAATGAAAAAAAGATTATGATGCTATGCAATTTAGGAAAGGTAAAGATAGTATGCTTTTTTCCCCTTTATTCGTACAAACAGAAAATCATACATTTACTTAAGTGCCGTCTGACTTCTAGACTTTTAGCGCATGACCCTTTTACAAACAGGCCTTTGTTGTGCAAAATAAAATCAAAAGAAAAAGATTAAATAAAACCAGATGTTCTTTTCCTGTTCTGTCTCCAGGAGGTTACAGCTCTACCTCTGCCATGTTAATCTGTATTCTATGTAACTCTCAGGACAAGAGAGTTTTTCACAATGTTGTGATACGTCATATTCACGTAGCAGCAGCAGCGCTGAGAGAACGCGCTCCAGAAACAGTTTAGCGACGAAAAATCATCCTACATATGAAATATTAGTCACAAATTATTGTTCACTTTCTATATAATAAAAATATAACACACCTAATAATAATTATAAAGACATAAATCGATTTTTACAGAAGTAAATATGTTAAAAATGAATTGGTGAATCTTACCATTAGATTAGATGAATTAAAATACAGAGAAATAATTAATTAATTGTTTTTGTGAATCATTTGAATTATTGAATTATTATTTTTTTTTTATACTGAAACTCAGTGCTGATGATTGGTTTGTCTAATATTATTCTGTCCATATACAGTGTGTTATCTTCTGGTCAAGATCCTGGATGAAATCATGCCAGAACATGTGAGATTTATTATTTTGGTGGAACAACTGACGCTTTCTCTCTTTCTTCACCAGTTTGGGTAGAATATATTGGTGGTGAATGAGAAGTTGATAATAATAGAAATAGAGAAATGGGTGTTAATAAAGTGATGAAATAGAGTATAAAAACCAGGCACAGACTGTGAATCTGGGAAATTCTGTGGAACTGATTGAATTATTATTATTTTTTTCATTATTATTATTTTTATAAATCTACCTTCTGGAATTAAGACCACAGACTTTTAAATTCTGGTACTTAGGTACTTGTCTTTTCTGCCAGTGGCTGCTTAAAACTTCTACCTCGTTATTTGAATTTTCTGTGCTGAAATTCCCGCTCTTATAATTTACACCCTTAAAAGGTCACTAGTTTATATTTTGACTGCCCCGTCGTTTGTTTCTGTTCCAGCAAACAGCACAGAGGCCGATAGTCACAATAACTGCAGCACAAACCGAAGCAATAATGAGTGTGTGTGTTTTCCATCGATCATCTGTATGGTCTTTGTTCTCCCTGACAGATGTGGTGTGATCTGCAGGTACGGGGGTGGAGGAGTATAAAGACAGAAGAGTAGGAGAAATTTGGGAAGGTGTTAGTAACTGATCATTTTGAAAGTTTAAAATACTGCTGTTCAACAACCAGGAGGGAGTGAAGCACTTGATGCTGGAGTCACTGGGTACTTTATCTTGGTGCTTTACTAGCCAGTCTCGAAAGGGTAAAATTTGATGGTCGCACCTCCAGGGATTTTGAGACAGCACTAGATTTTGAGCGTTGGTTAGCGAAACTAAAAGGTCTTCTGGTAAATTGAGTAGAGAGTTATTTTGAAGCTCCACTGTGGTTAAGTGAGAGAGACCATCAAGAAGCTTCCCAGGAAGGTGTTGAATCTGATTGTTTCTCAGTGATATGTTAGCCAAAATAGGAAGACCTCTAAACACTCCTTCCTCAAGGCTCGTCAGGTTGTTGGTTTGTAAAGAAATTTCTTTCAGCCCAATCAATCCATTGAAGGCACCAGGGGAGATGTATGAGATCTGATTCCTGCTGATCACTAGAAGTTTTAAATGAGTCAAATTGCTGAACACGTTGTCCTCGAGGCGAGTTAACTTATTGTCATACAGCCATAGCTCCTGGAGCATGGGCATGGGGCCGAAGGTGTTGGGAGACAGTGTGTGCAGCTGGTTGTTGAAAAGTGAAATATATTGTAGATTAGGCAAGTTCAGAAAGATACCTTTAGGAAGAACAGTTAGCAAATTGTTGGAGAGATAGAGCTTTTTCAGCTTCTGCTGACTGGTGAAAAGTTCAGCAGGTATCCGTGTGATGACATTGTTCTGCAGATGCAAGTCGTTCAGGTTCACCAGGGGGTCAAAGATATGATCTGGAATCACCTCCAATTTGTTCTTTTTTAGGGACAAGACCTTTAGACTTCCAAGTCCTCGGAAGGTCCCTGGGTGCAGATTTGTGATGCTGTTTTCCTGCAATATGAGGGTCCCCAGGCGACTCAGACCCTGAAATGCCTCCTCTGGAATAGAAGTCAGCAAATTTCTCCTCAGGTCTAAGATATTCAGGTTTTGAAGAGGAGTAAGGAGGGATGGGGGTAAAGAAGATAGCTTGGTTCCTGAAAGTGTTAAGCTGGTTAGCTTGTGTGTCTGGTTAAAGGTGTGAGGTTGCACCTCCGTTATTTTTGCATCAGTTATGGTCAACACTGCGAGAGTCTCAGAGAATGCATCGAAATGATCTGGTTCAAGTGAGGTGATGCTAGAACGGGTAATCTCTAGAGATTCTGTATTCGTGGGAATGGGGGATGGAAAATCTGTTATTGTATATCCAGTACAGAAAACCTCGGTTTCATTGCACGTGCAATGATTTGGACCTTCAGAAACAACTGCATTTACAGCACAAATGCAGAGGATTAGAAACTGGACAAGATCCATGGAGTCCTGAAAAAGAAGAAGGAAGAAATTTAAGTGATTTGTTTGTGCATATATATATATATATTATATATGCCTACTTAGATCAAAAGGTGCAGGCTATCTGTTGGTTCCTCCAATAATGAAGATTACAGCAGGGGGCAGATCTTTCTCTTATAAAGCCCCGCAGTTATGGAACAGCCTTCCAACCAGTGTTCGGGACTCAGACACAGTCTCAGTGTTCAAGTCGAGGTTGAAAACATATTTATTCAGTCAAGCCTTTAATCGGTAGATTTTTTCTCAGGTAAAGGCTCAGATCTGGAGGGAACATTGATATAGAGTGTTTGGTGAACTGGGATATTTGTACGCTGTCGTCCCCTCACATTCACGTGTTCACTCAGGTTTGTTGATGGTGGTGTGGTGGGCCGTCTCTTATCCCAGAGATCCCTCATGTCTGTGTTGCCTTCTGGTTCTCCCTTTTAGTTATGCTGCTATAGCGAGTCTTGCCGGAGTCCAAACTGCACAGTGACTTTAACTCTCATGCAACAATAGGTACACTTAATAATCCATATCCTTCTCTTCCTGTCACCCTCTTCTCTCTCTCTCTCTCTCTCTCTCTCTCTCTCTCTCTCTCTCGGTCGAGTTAAACATGCTCCTGAGGCTCCAGTGACCACTGTTCCTGCCCCTCTCCCCCCCGTGAATCTTCCCACTTCATCCAGGCCTGCCTGGATTGGACTGTAGTTGATGTCAACAGTCTCCTACACTGACTCAGAAATACACTTCGCTTTTGATCATCATCACTGCACCCCGCAACATTGTATACCCGCCACAAATGGACATTCGGTGTAACCCAGATGAGGATGGGTTCCCTCTTGAGTCTGGTTCCTCTCAAGGTTTCTTCCTTATGCCATCTCGGGGAGTTTTTCCTTGCCACAGTCGCCAGTCGCCACCGGCTTGCTCATCAGGGACAAACTTACTCATAAAGAACATATTAATTTTTAATCACCGCATTATCTGTGTAAAGCTGCTTTGAGACAATGTTCATTGTTAAAAGCGCTATACAAATAAAAATGAATTGAATTGAATTGAATATTAATACGCATGAATACAAATTCATTTTAACAGCACTAATTTTATTAACACTCAATTAAGGTATCGTGCATTTCTCTTTGACCATTTATATTGCAAATATAAATAAATAAACAATAAAGAAGCAAAATTAAAACCTTTCTTTATTTAGATATAAAAAAAAAACCTCCACTTTAATTTTAATCCCTAACATTTGTTTTAGTTTAATTTCTTAAATATAGCACCAAGATCGGCCATGACGCACAAATTCGGCAATTAAAACCGTCCGTGTGGAAACATAGCAAAGGTTTTGTTTGGTGTCCTGATGATTTAAGTAATTCGATTAAATTATTATTACTTTAAAACATTTACAAGAATATTTTGTCTTCATGCTCTATGTTTGATTTCACTAATAATAAACATACACTTGCATAAAGCATCAATATTTGTCCATGCTTATGTTGATTAGAGTATTAACAACCTGAAAAGTAATAATTGAAGGCAAATTTTGAAAATAATAGATAAAAATGTGCGATTAATAACTTCTAGTTTTACTGAAAATAAAAAATATAAGCAACATTTACTCTCCACTCAACTACATTTATGATTCAATAGTTGTACTTTTTACTCCACTATATTTTATTTGACAATCACCGATACCAATTATATTGTATAACCCCTCTGTTAAAGATGTCGTTAAGGCTGAACACTCCCCTAGCATCTGCTCCCTGGCCTCATTTTCAGTCCAAACAATGCTCGAAAAAAAAATAATAATAATCCGAATACTTTAAAAAACAGCTTTTGTTGAAGTTAAATGCAACAATTGATCCTATTTGAGACTGACAGCTGCATCAAATTGCAGCCAGTGCTGAATATGTGGTTTTACTTCATCTAAAATGATTTGCTTTAATTGTATTTGTTTATTGAATACTTATGGTACTTCTACTTTGTGAAGATGTTGGCATTTTATTTGTTGATTGAAGATCCCTTTTTGAAAGATTGCTTTACTATTTTGTCTTTTTTGATTGATCTTTGTTTCGTTCTGGCTTGTGTTGATCTTTGTAAATGTAGTATTGTGGTGCGCAATTTGATTTGTATTTTAGGAAAATAAAACTTCACAAATTAACTGTTTTTGGCTTTTCACTAACATGTGCCTTGGTGATGAGGATGCTCAAGGGTCATATACTTAAGTACTGTTCAAATCAGATACTTTTACTCGAGTCATATTGGAATTGGTGACTTTAAACTTGTAATGGTGAACATTTTGCTGTAAGCTAAATATAATATTCTATTCACTTTGTATATATATATATATATATATATATATATATATATATATATATATATATATATATATATATATATATATATATATCAATGTCTCTTGTCAGACTGTATATAAAAAAACACAAATTGAATAAAACTACACAATGGGTGACAACTGGAATGACTATTTACCCTGATTAAAAAAACATAAATATAATAATTGGATTTACTGTAGAAACTACTTCTTATCTCATAGCATTTTTTTTTGATTGAGAAGGTTAATATGGAGAAAACATTTAACTCATAACAAATGGAAATTCTATACATGTGCTTAATATTTGAACATTTCCCCTGCACTTCTTTCCTGTAGGAGCTTCAGCACTTTCATTAGTTTGGATGGATGGATGTTGTGTAATGAAGCTCTATGTTGTTTATGTAGCACCAGATTTCTGGAGAAATGTCTCATTTCACTGTGTACTACGTCAGCTATGTATGTTTAAAATAACAATAAAAGCTTCTTGACTTTACATTTAATACAGTATGTAACAGATGCCCTTGTCCAATTTTATTTACGTTTATGTCATGTCTACACTGAGCAGGTTAGGATTAAGGGCCTCATTTAAGGGCCCAGCAGTGGAATCAATCAGCAGATTTGAACTTATGACCTTTCAATCTGAACTTCAAGCTACTGTCTTTATTTTATAATGTAAAATGTATTATTACTTATTTCACCTTCCAATTTACAAACTAACTAGTACAGTAAAAAAAGGGAAAAAAGTTAAGTGTTTCCATGGTAAATACTGTAAAGCAAACAGGAAACTAATCTGATTGCTATCAAGTGCATAGACAGAGCATTTCCTCAATTGTATTTACAGACATCACATCAAACATCTATTTTAAGCCTTTAGTTTAGTTTTGGTATTTTTTTCTTGAAGAAAGGAATTAAAGCTAAATTGGCAATTCATTTTTAAAGCAGTTGTGGATATAAAATACAATATGCTAATGATAACATCTGTAATCAAATTTACAAAAACTGAATTAGTTTCAGATCTGATATGACTTGGAAGATTTTTATCACCTAAGGATTTATAGGACACGCTTTGTTTTCCCAATGATTTCAACTCATCATGTAATGATGAAAGGCGGTTGTAGGAATTGATTCTTCAGGTACACTCAAAACACACTTGCAAAAAACAAGAAGACAAGAAATAACCATTTGATGAGGTGAGACTGTATTCAGGTGATAAGACCCTTGACAATGTGATTCGAATGCGAGTGATCAGTGAAAATCCTGAACAAAATAGCTAAAAACCTCATCCTGCTTATTAACTGAAATCATGTTTTTGTGGTATAATACCATTTAATTCTGCTTAATATCCTTCATTTCAACTAAACAGAACCTTACCTTTGGCAGAAGACTGTTTAAAAAATACGTGTTCCTCTCTTCTTCTGTGGAATGCGTCGTTCTTTTTTCCTTAACAAGATAAGTTTCCTCCAGATTCCATCTACAGACTTCCACAGTCATTCCCACATCTGTATATCATCAGTGGCAGACTTTTTAAAAGAACCCTCTCGCAGACCCACCCACATAATTTCAAAATGACTCGGGGGAAATTCTGAGTTGAGTCCCTACCTGTTTCACAGGGCTTTGAAGACATGGATTGGTGAAGGCTTTTATTGGTAAACAGGCTAAAATAAAATGCTTGTAACCAAGCAGATGTGGTACGTCAAGCCTGGTGAGTAATTAAAATCCGGATTCCAGATTTGTATGAAGTTCTCTGTTGCGAAAGCAGGGCGAGGCTGAGTGAACTGGGATTAGTGGGACGTGTATAATCTTCAATTATGAAGGGTTTTTTAAAACTGGACAAACATGCACAATTTTATTTTATTTTTTTATCAGTAATGTCTTTTTTAAAAGACAGAAGGTAGAGCTGGAGGTAGCAGAGCTGAAGATGTTGAGGTTTTCGTTGGAAGTAACGACAATGCACAGGATTAGAAATGAGTTTATTAGAGGGACAGCGCATGTTGGACGTTTTGGAGACAAGGTGAGGGAGGTGAGATTGAGATGGTTTGGACATGTGCAGAGGAGGGACATGGCGTATATCAGTAGGAGAATGCTCCAGGAAGGAGGAAAAGAGGAAGGCCAAGGAGGAGGTTTATGATTGTAGTGAGGTAAGACATGCAGGTAGTTGGTTTGAAAGAGACAGATGTAGAGAACAGGGGAGTATGGAGACAGATAATTTGCTGTAGCGCCCCCTAATGGGAGAAGCCGAAAGATGAAAAGGAAGAAGTATGTCTTTTTTGTTGTTGTTGTTGTTATTTAAAGGCTTCTGTAAAACTTACTTACTTCTGTAAAAAAAATGGCACAATAACAACTGCATTGTTGAATTCTTGATTCTGATTCTGTTGAAGATTTAAAAACTTTTACAGCAGCAATATATTTGCTCTGATACCATGTTTTTATACAACCCCAATTTTATAAAAGTGAAGTTAATAAAAAAAAAAAAATAAAATAAATATTGAAAAAAAAAAAATAAGGTAATTTTGAATTTGATGACTGCAATACATCTTTAAAAAGTTTGGACAGGGCAAAGAAAGGCTGCAAAACTAAGTGTAACTTAAATAGAAAACAGGAACATTTGACAACTAGTTAGCTAATTAACTTATTGGCAGCAGGTCAGTAACATAATTGGATGTAATAAAAAAAAAGATGGGCTTGAATAGGACAGTTAATAGACTTTTGTTAGTATCATGGCAAGCTGTGGGTGTAACTAACTAACTGGTGTAAACTAATAAAAGTATTTCATGATCTTTAATAAATACAGAATTATTATCGTTGGCAAATTGCTGTGGTATGAATGAAATAAAAAACTTTGCGATTTTGTTCTAGTAGAAGAACAATCAGCTTTAGAGTAGCAACAATACAAGTTTGTGGGTTTTATGTTACCAAACACTCCTAATAATCTTTAGCCACTGGTATGGTACATTTTTATGTAGGATGATGCATTTGTAATATATATGGAATGAGTCCTACTGTCAGTGCATTGCAATCATTTTTGATCAGGACAGAGCAGTTTATATTTTGTAGTTTTTTTTACATTAACATTACATTACATTTATCACATCTGGCAGACGCCCTTATCCAGAGCGACTTACAACTGAGCAGTCAAGGGTTAAGGGCCCTGCTCAAGGGCCCAAAAGGAATATGCTGGGATTTGAAGAGCTTTCTAATCAGAAGTCAAACTTTCAGTCCAAGTCCAGGATCAATAAATAAATAAATGCCAAAAAAAAGACAAAATTTGGCATAATTCTCTTTAATAAAGAAAGAAATGTTATTGTTAAATTGCTGTTAAATTATATAAGAGTAATACAACAATTTGCTCTAGTAGCAAAGTTGTCAGTTGTCAGATATTGCAAAATATATGCATCCAACAATGATTCAGCTGTCCTACATTCCCGGCCAGTTTAACCAAATCATTTCTGGAAATTATGGAATGATATGCTCTTCTGCTCTTCCTGGCAGGAGTGTGTAAGACCCGTATCTTATCAGATGATGAGGGTGAGCTACACACTTCTGAGTCATGACAGAATCCCAAACAGGAATTTGAGAAGCAAGAAAACAAAACTTTGTACAGAACATCCCACTTTCCAACAGCGCTGTGGAAAGTGTCAACTACTAAAAATTAAATACCACAAAAACATTTATCCATTACTGGAAAAAGAAATAATGAGCATGGAGAGAGACGAGTCAGCAAGTCTGATAAGTGGAACCGAAGGGGAAAAAAAAACAGGAATCGCATCATTTATAAAAGCCGACAAATCAAAAACATGTAGTCTGTTATGCGGTTAATGGTGGTGTTTATGGCTCTCTGCACCTTCATTGGCTCCTTTTATTGGAGACTACAATAATAAACTATACAGACAAAGGTTTGTGGACACTAGACGACAAGAATGGTATTTGCTTTTTGATTCCACATTTAGTTTACACTTGCTGTTATAATAACCTTCACTCTTCTAGGAAGATGTTCTACTGGATTTTCGAGTGTTCTGGTGGAGATTTGTCCTCATTCAGCCAAAAGGACATTAGCATGGACGTAAATTTCATTTAACAGTAGGGGGGGGGAACAATAAATATACAATTTCTCATGAGCAATTTTTTAAGGGGACACCAAAAATACAGTCAAATTGTACTTATAAAGACACAGTGTCCCCACAGTGAAAAACTTTGCTTTTATCAGTATTATTGTAGCATGGAGACTGCGTCATTATGGTTATTTTCATAAAGTTTTTCTCAGGTTTAATGACAACGCAAAACAAGGAATTAAAAAAAGGTTTACAATTGTTACTTAAAATCAATTAAGACACTTAAGAACAGAATAAAAATTGATTATAAAAATACAGTGGGGTCAGTTCAGACGTAGCACAGTGCTCATTTAGTAAATGCACAGATAAACAATATGCTAATTGTGGCTGTTATTGTTAAGTTAACATTATGCCAAGTCGCCCTAAATAAAACACTGCATGGGAAACAGCTTTGGCGTGTTAGTGTCAGTGCACTATGCTACAAGATATTGTAAACAAGCTAACGTTCACTAGATAAGTCATATTTTAATCGCTAATAGAGCAGATTCATGGAAAATTACATCGCTAATCAGCATTTCTGCCGCAACTAATTTATGAATGAGTCTGCATCAACTACATTAAAGAGAATCGCTTTATTTAAAGTGAATAAAATACCCTAGTTAATGGAGTTGAACATTAATTGGGCCGCAGACACACACCTGACTTGTGTGTGTAGAGTAGGTGAGATGAACTGGAAAAGCAGGCAGTGGGTCAAACCACTGTGAGGAAGAGGAGGGGGAACGCACCTGTTTCTAAATGCAGTTTTTGCATTTGTTTTTTTTACTTACACAATTATTTAGGTATGCATACATATATTTTTCACAATAGAGTGCGATATTTTTTTAATAATTGTTTGGGAGGGACAATCTTCGGATGGGGGGGCATGTCCCCTCCGTCCCCCCCGGGATTTATGCCCATGGACGTTAGTAAGGTCAGATACTGTTGTAGCTGAGGTGAGGAGGCCTGGGGTGTGTTCACATTCTTCCAAATGTGTTCAAAAGGATTAAGGCTATAGTTTTATTACAGGCTTGTCAAGATCTTTCAATCCAAACAATGTACAATGCATTGTCATGCTGGAACACATTTGTGTTTCCTAGTTCAAGTGAAGACAATTGTGTCTTCAATTCACCTACAATCTTTCGTCCGATTTTGTTTTTACAGTGTATCTCAGGATCGCTGTGTCATCTTGACCTTTGCATTTTTCCTATTTTTTCCTTCACTAAAGCGTATTATGGGGAAGAAATAAGAAAATTTTACCTGACAATTTGGCTAGTTTGTATGATGGGTTATATTCTGTTCAAAGTTTGTTTAAATTCAGTAATAATGTTGAGTCATTCTTTAAAACAAATGAATAAAACAATGCAATATTTAATATTAGCATTGACCAATAATTTAAATCATGGGTTCCGAAAATATACTATGGAATATAAAACTAAAACACAAAAAAAATTTTAATATGAGCATCAGCTTTGATATCATCCATATCCTCGTCTTTAAAATGCATCTCGACCTTATGTTGAACAAAAAACATCAAAAAGCAAAATTGAGTAAGTAAACAAAAAAGAGTTGCAGGATTTATAAAAGGTGCCCCTTTGTTGGACTGGAGGTAAAATATTTGTGTTTAGAATCATATTTCAAGGATTGTAGTTCTACTCTATAATTGTTATAAAATGAAAAATAAAACAGCTGGACAACAGTTTATAATATTTGGTTGAAAATATACAATTATTGTGGGGAGGTGGTGGTTAGTGGTTGAGGCTTTGGACTATGGCTCTGAAGGTTGTGGATTTAAATCCTAGCCACATCAAGCTGGCACTGCTGGGCCCCTGAGCAAGGCCCTTAATCCCAGGTTGCTCAGTTGTATGAATAAGATAACTGTACTTGTACTTGCTTGTGCTTTCCGTAATGTCCTATTAAATATAGTATTTCCTAATGCTCTTATTGACCTGCGGTTAGTGCAGAGGTGAACAGTGCATGCGGCTTCAACAGTCTGAGAACAGTTTCCACATTCACACAATCTCACAGGAAGCAGAGATGTTTTGTAAGATTTAACTGTCAGCAGGTTCCATAACATGTGCATCATTTCCTGTCATTGTCCTTCACTTATTATTCAAAATGTCAGAAGGATAGAAGGACATAGAAGGACATATGAGAGACACTCTCTACGTCCAAAGACAGACACAGCAGCTCTTTACAGCAGTATGTGGTTCTTTCTCAAAGTCAAGTCAAGTCAAGTCAAGTTTATTTGTATAGCGCTTTTCACAACAGACATTGTCTCAAAGCAGCTTTACAGAAAACAACAGTGAAGGTGAATGGTGTGCGTTTGTCCCTGATGAGCAAGCCGTGGCGACAGTGGCAAGGAAAAACTCCCTTAGATGATATGAGGAAGAAACCTTGAGAGGAACCAGACTCAAAGGGGAACCCATCCTCATATGGGTGACATCAAAAGTTTGGTCATAAATCTTTCAACAATACAGAACAATTTGTGATCATCATAGATCCAGCATCAGCTTCTCCATGCCAGGGCCTTTAAACACTCGGCATCTACTTCTCCATGATCATCCATAGGTCCATAATCTTCACGAGGTGGGACGTGACTGGAGCTGGCCAAACCTCAGGATGCCTCGGGATGGGGAGAGAAAGAGAAGCAGTGGAGAGGAATTAGCATAGCTGCTGTTCATGATATTAACAGCACAAGTTGATAATGTGCATGTGATCAGATGTTCTGGAGCACAAGGTTATGATGTGATGTGTGTGATGTGTGTTATGTGTAGGCTTTGCTAAAAAGATATGTTTTTAATCTGCACTTAAACTGGGAGAGTGTATCTTAACCCCGAACACTGTCAGGAAGACTATTCCAGAGTTTAGGAGCTAAATGTGAAAATGCTCTACCGCCTTTAGTGGACTTTGCTATTCTAGGAACTACTAGAAGCCCAGAGTTTTGAGATCTCAGGGAGCGTGACGGATTGTAGTGTGTTAAGAGACTGGATAGATACATGGGAGCCAAACCATTTAGTGCTTTATAAGTGAGTAGCAGTAGTTTGTAGTCTATTCGAAACTTAATAGGAAGCCAATGTAGGGACGATAAGATTGGGGTTATATGATCATATTTTCTTGACCTAGTAAGAACTCTTGCTGCGGCATTCTGAACTAACTGAAGCTTGTTTATTAATGATGCAGGACATCCACCTAGTAATGCATTACAGTAGTCTATTCTAGAGGTCATAAACGCATGGACGAGCTTCTCTGCATCAGATATAGATAACATATTTCTTAGCTTAGAAATATTTCTAAGGTGAAAGAAGGCTGTTTTTGTAACTTGATTGATGTGATTTTTGAAAGATAAGTTGCTGTCTAAAATAACTCCCAGGTCTTTTACCGTTGAACTAGTAGTTACAGAACAACCGTCTAAATGCAGGCTGAGATGCTGGAGCTTCTGTGTACTATTTTTTGGGCCAATGAGCAAAATCTCCGTTTTATCAGAATTTAATATCAGAAAGTTATGGGTCATCCAATCTCTTATTTCTTCAACACACTCAGTTATGCGAGCTAATTGAGCTGTATCGCCTGGTTTGGATGAAATATATAGCTGGGTATCATCAGCATAACAATGGAAGCTAATTCCATGCCTTCTAATAATATTTCCTAATGGAAGCATGTATATTGTAAAAAGCAGGGGTCCCAGAACTGACCCTTGTGGCACGCCATAATTTACTAGCATTATCCTGGATAGCTCTCCATTTAAATCTACGAAATGGTAACGATTGGACAGGTAGGATTTAAACCAGCTTAATGCCTGTCCCTGAATACCGATGTAATTCTGTAAGCGATCGAGGAGAAGATCATGATCTATAGTGTCGAACGCAGCACTAAGATCTAGTAAAACTAATAGGGAGATGTAGCCTTGGTCTGAAGCTAAAAACAGGTCGTTAGTGATTTTAACTAGAGCAGTTTCTGTGCTATGATGGGGCCTAAAACCTGACTGAAACTCTTCAAAGATATTGTTCTCCTGCAAGTGGTTACATAGCTGGGCAGCGACAATCTTTTCTAAAATCTTAGACATAAATGGGAGATTTGAAATTGGTCTGTAATTCGATAGCGTGCTTGGATCCAGATTAGGTTTTTTAATGAGGGGCTTAATAACTGCTAACTTGAGGGATTTAGGGACATGACCTAACGATAGTGAGGAGTTAATAATATTTAAAAGAGGCTCACCAGCTGTATATAACACTTCCTTTAGTAGTTTAGTGGGAATTGGATCTAACTGACATGCTGTTGATTTAGCTTTCATAATAGCTCTTAATAGCTCATACAGCTCTTCCTGTCCTATACATGTAAAACAGTGTAGTTGTGGGGTTGTAAGTACGATTGTGTCGGGAGATGCTGTCAGAGGTTGAACTGCCACAATTGTTTTTCGAATGTTATCTATTTTTTCAGTGAAGAAATTCATTAAGTCTTCACTACTAAACTGTGATGGAACACATTTTTCAGATCCCTGATTTGTTGTTAATTTAGCGACTGTACTGAAAAGGAACCTGGGGTTGTTTTTGTTATTTTCTATGAGTTTGCTCAGGTGTTTAGCTCTAGCAGCTTTTAGCGCCTGTCTGTAGCTAAGCATACTGTCTTTATACGCAATTCTAAATACCTCCAATTTAGTTTTCCTCCATTTTCTCTCCAGATTACGTGTTGTTCTCTTTAGGGCATGCGTATGACTATTTCAAACTGTTAGAACAAACTTGAATCTGCATAATTGTCTTTGGATTACAGTTTCCTTTCACTTGGAGATCCAAACCTGTTTTAGCATTACAATGAACCATGATTTGCATTACATTGTTTGGAGTGGAAGATCCTTAGTGACCTGCTGTAGATCTCTGATCCCAACCCTTTAGAACACCCGAAAGAATGAGTGTGGCACACTCCAAAAGCACACTCCAAAAAATCTAGTGCAACATCTTCCCAGAAGAGTGTACATAAATATAACAGCAAAAAAGGGAGTGTAGAATGGAATGTTTAAAAAGTGCACACCAACCTTATGGTCAGGTTCACGTACTGATGTCTATAATATTATACTAGTGTTCACATTAATGTTAAAATATAAAATATATTCATTTTACTGTGGATGAAACAGAGTCAAGATATAAATATGTTGACATGCAGAGGATATATGCCAAAGCATTTATATAACCCTGATAATATTCTGAGTTGTGATTTATTGTAAGCTTGACTTAACAAGACCTCTGACGGTGTTTGGTGCTTGGCACCAAAACATTACAGCAGATTCTTAATGTCCTGTAAATTAGGAGGTGGGGTCTCCATGAACGTGTTTAGCATGAGAAATTTGAAGGCTGTCTCTTTTTTTAAACTAAAGCATATGGACATTCATGTCAGTCTACTGCTGATCATCTCTATGGTCAAAAGGTGACAGATTTAGGTGTTATATTTGCTTGAATTTTTTACTGTAATCTCCAGTGTTTTTTTTGGTGGTGGTAGTGTGTGTGTGTGTAGTGTGTGTAACCCTAACCCTAAACCCTGGACATGGGTATGGGATCGAGGTAGGTTAGCGGTAGGGTCAGGGTTGGTGATAGGGTTTGGTTAGAGGTAGGGTCAGGGTCAGGGTATGTAATAGGGTTATGGTTAGAGGTAGGGTCAGGGTTGGTGATAGGGTTATGGTTAGAGGTAGGGTCAGAGTCAGGGTTGGTGATAGGGTTATGGTTAGAGGTAGGGTCAGGGTTGGTGATAGGGTTATGGTTAGAGGTAGGGTCAGAGTCAGGGTTGGTGATAGGGTTATGGTTAGAGGTAGGGTCAGGGTTGGTGATAGGGTTATGGTTATAGGTAGGGTCAGGGTTGGTGATAGGGTTATGGTTAGAGGTAGGGTCAGGGTTGGTGATAGGGTTATGGTTAGAGGTAGGATCAGGGTTGGTGATAGGGTTATGGTTAGAGGTAGGGTCAGGGTTGGTAAAACGGTTATGGTTAGAGGTAGGGTCAGGGTCAGGGTTGGTGATAGGGTTATGGTTAGAGGTAGGGTCATGTTTGGTAATAGGGTTATGGTTAGAGGTAGGGTCAGAGTCAGGGTTGGTGATAGGGTTTGGTTAGAGGTATGGTCAGGGTTGGTGATAGGGTTATGGTTAGAGGTAGGGTCAGAGTCAGGGTTGGTGATAGGGTTATGGTTAGAGGTAGGGTCAGGGTTGGTGATAGGGTTATGGTTAGAGGTAGGGTCAGAGTCAGGGTTGGTGATAGGGTTATGGTTAGAGGTATGGTCAGGGTTGGTGATAGGGTTATGGTTAGAGGTAGGGTCAGAGTCAGGGTTGGTGATAGGGTTATGGTTAGAGGTAGGGTCATGTTTGGTAATAGGGTTATGGTTAGAGGTAGGGTTAGGGTTGGTGATAGGGTTATGGTTAGAGGTAGGGTCAGGGTTAGGGTTGGTGATAGGGTTATGGTTAGAGGTAGGGTCAGAGTCAGGGTTGGTGATAGGGTTATGGTTAGAGGTAGGGTCAGGGTTGGTGATAGGGTTTGGTTAGAGGTATGGTCAGGGTTGGTGATAGGGTTTGGTTAGAGGTATGGTCAGGGTTGGTGATAGGGTTTGGTTAGAGGTATGGTCAGGGTTGGTGATAGGGTTATGGTTAGAGGTATGGTCAGGGTTGGTGATAATGTTTGGTTAAAGGTATGGTCAGGGTTGGTGATAGGGTTTGGTTAGAGGTATGGTCAGGGTTGGTGATAGGGTTTGTGTTTTAATTAGTTTCAATGTTGCTGTTATGATTAAGGTTAAGTTCGGTTATGGTCTGGAACAGATATGGAGTTAGATTTGGAAATATTGTTATTATTAAGTCTGGTGTAAGGGGTAGGAATAGTTACTGTTTGGATATATGTATATATATATATATATATATATATATATATATATATATATATATATATATATACTGTCTTTATATTTTAACAGTAGTTTGCACAAATGAGAATCGATGCACATTTATTTGTTTAAAGCGTCTCCTTAAAGGCAGCTACTTGAATTGAGAGTGGGATTTGCATGGGATGGGACGAATCCTCTAAAAGATTAACTTGATAAGATGCAGTCTTTTTATAAACCTCATATATATTCCCATAAAAACTGTTATGAATATCTGTAGTATCGATTGTTTTGATAAACTGCTCACACCTTTTAGTATTAACAACAAACTATTTATTTTTAATGACATTTATCTCAAGTACACTCAGCCAGCATTAATTCTGTAGGGAATTCAAATAATTATCAAACAAATAATAATAAAAAGTATATTATTGCATCTGCACGCAAGAGGCCAAAAAATAAAGATGTAAATCTAAAATTATATAATTTCAGTAATATCCTGTATATTAATATACAATAGTATACACATGTATATCCTGTACATACTGGACATAGGATGCTGTATATCAGGAATTAGTTATGGAAAGCTGAGAAAGCTGTAGATGTAAGAACAGTTTCTGACCAGTAGAGGGTCATAGAGCCCAACATTTCCTCCATGCTCGAACAGAACCACTAGATGGATCAGGGTGTGTTTACATCCTTATTCTGTGGAAACCATAATGTAAAACATAAAATACCAGAACAAGCAGCATCAAAAAAAGCCGG
>NC_139575.1:4254995-4274995 GCF_946808225.1 Silurus aristotelis
CCTCTCCGCTTCGCATGTCCAACAGGTTTGCTCTCCTCAGAGAAGCACCCGCTGAGAAACCTGAAAGAGCTCTGGTTTTAGGAGACTCCATTCTGAGGCACGTGAAATTAGCTAGACCTTTAGGGGTACCAGCAGCACAGGTTATGTGTATACCGGGACCCAGGGCGCCGGACATAGCAGGTCAGCTTAGATTCTTAGGAAAGCACAGTTTTTTACACAGGAGCTAATAATATACGCCTTCGACAGTCAGAGGTTACTAAGAGTAATATTATAGAGGTGTGTAAATCAGCGAAGGCAATGTCCGATGCTGTAATATGCTCTGGCCCCATCCCAATGCGACGTGGCAATGTAGCCTACAGCAGGTTATGGTCGCTGAACTGCTGGATGTCCGAGTGGTGCTCCAAAAATAATGTGGGCTTCATTAATAATTGGAGCATTTTTGAGGGCAAGGCTGGCCTGTTAGGGCGGGACGGTATCCATCCCACCCGGGAAGGTGCTGCTCTCATTTCTTGTAGTATAGGTAATAGTCTCAGAACAGCACTACTTAACAAGTGACTGTCTAGAGCCAAGGCCAGGGACCGTCTGCTAGCTGCACAGAGTCGTAACTCAGGATCCACCATATTGAGACTGTGTCTGTCCCCCGAGCGAAACCAAAATATAGGAATTATCAGAAAGTCTGTTTTAGTAACCTGATTAACATTAAATTAAATAGGACTGAACGCACAGCCAGCACCTCTGATCTAAAAATTGGATTGTTGAATATTAGATCTCTCACGTCAAAAGCGCTTACTATAAACAAAATTATTACCGACCAGGAGTTTAATATAATGTGTTTGACAGAAACATGGATTAAATCGAATGAATATGTAGCATTAAATGAAGCGAGTCCTCCTGGGTATAGTTACATACACCAACCCCGTCTAAATGGCAGAGGAGGTGGAGTCGCAGCTATTTATAATAATAATCTAAGCGTCATACAAAAGACTAAACACAAATGTAAAACATTTGAAGTTCTTTATACCAACATAAAATATTCAGTGTCCGAAAGCAGGTCCAGTCAGTTAATTCCACTAATTATTATTTATAGACCCCCAGGGCCCTACTCTGATTTTCTGATAGAATTTGCAGATTTCATTACAAATTTAGCTACTTCTTTAGACAAAGCATTAATTGTTGGTGACTTTAATATTCATTTTGATAATCAGGAAGACTCCTTAAGAGCAGCAGTTGTGTCCATTCTAAAGTCAGTTGGAATTAATCAGTTTAATCACTCATTGTGGTGGACACACTCTCAATTTGTTGTTAACATTTGGATTAAAAATTAAAAACTTAGTCTTAATTCCACAGTCTGACGCTATTTCAGACCATTATCTAATCTCCTTTAAAATTTGCCTCAGTCATTGCATTTCTACCTCACCACGTTACCGTGTTAAACGTACTTTCACGTCAGCTACAGCAGCGCGTTTTATCAATAATCTTCCAGAAATTACGATATTAAATAGACCTCTGTCAGACCCCGCAGAGCTCGACTGGGCCACTAAACACCTAGAAACAACGTTACGTTACACTCTAGATGATGTAGCTCCCCTTAAGACTAAAATGATCAGGGAAAAAAAATTAGCACAGTGGTATAATGATCATACGTGCACCTTAAAACAGACCACTCGAAAATTAGAACGTAAATGGCATCAAACAAAATTAACAGTATTTCAAATAGCATGGAAGGAGAGCCTCTTAAATTATAGAAAATCTCTTAGTGCTGCTAGATCAGCATATTTCTCCACCCTCATAGAAAATAATAAGCATAATCCTAGATTTTTATTCTGCACGGTAGCAAAATTAACAGGGAATAAAAGCACTGCACTCACATGCACACTATCATTAGGTAGTAATGATTTCATGAACTTTTTTAATAATAAAATTGAAAACATCAGGCAAGAAATCCAGACGGTTAATATAAATTCTAATTATTTCACAAGTAACCCTGTAGACAGCAGCGTAATTATAACAGACAATCAACTACAAAGCTTCACTCCTATTCATGAGAATGACTTAATTTAATTAATTTCCTCATCAAAATCATCAACCTGCATTCTCGATCCTTGCCTACAAGTTTCTTTAAACAGATCGCTCCAGGGGTAATTGAACCTGTTCTAAAAATAATAAACTCTTCCATTAGCACTGGTTATGTACCTAAATCCTTCAAACTGGCAGTTATCCACCCCTAATTAAAAAACCTGACCTTGACCCATGTCAGTTGTCCAACTACAGACCAATATCAAATCTCCCCTTTATATCCAAAATTTTAGAAAAGGTTGTAGCACAGCAATTATGCTCACACCTACTTATGAATAACATTTTTGAAATGTATCAGTCAGGATTTCGGCCTCATCATAGCACAGAGATGGCACTAGTTAAGGGGGTAAATGACCTGTTATTGGCCTCTGATCAGGGTTTTGTCTCCTTACTTGTTTTGCTCGACCTCAGTGCAGCTTTTGACACCATTGATCACACTATACTACTTGCTAGACTTGAGAACGTTGTTGGAATAAAGGGAACAGCTCTCTCTTGGCTCAGGTCTTATTTGACTGATCGCTATCAGTTTGTTGATGTAAATGGTGAGTTCTCCACACTCTATGAGGTAAAGTTTGGTGTTCCTCAAGGATCTGTCTTAGGCCCACTGCTTTTCTCTTTATATATGCTGCCTCTTGGTGAAATCATTCATAAACAAGCTTCCATTGCTATGATGATGACACACAGCTGTATATTTCAGCAAAGCCAGATGAGAGAGATCAGCTTAACAATGTTGAGGAGTGTGTAAAGGACATTAGACAGTGGATGCTTAATAACTTTCTTCTGCTCAACTCAGATAAGACGGAAGCACTTTTGCTAGGACCACATGCAGCTAAAAGTAAACTTTCCGATTACGTAGCATCTCTGGATGGTGTTTCTGTTTCAGCATGTATGGCTGTCAAAGACCTTGGTGTGATTATTGACCCTTTTGTTACTTCTAGATTAGACTACTGTAACCCTTTACTGTCTGGGTGTGCGAGTAAGTGCATAAATAAGCTTCACTTAGTTCAGAATGCAGCAGCAAGAGTCCTCACTAGATCTAGTAAATATGACCACATCACCCCTGTTTTAATCAGTCTACACTGGCTCCCAATTAAATCTCGCATTGATTATAAAATACTATTACTGACGTATAAAGCACTTAACGGTCTCGCACCACCGTATCTGAGTGAACTTCTGTACCAGTATGATCCTCCACGCCTACTTAGATCAAAAGGTGCTGGCTATCTGTTGGTTCCTCAAATAATGAAGACTACAGCAGGGGGCAGATCTTTCTCTTATAAAGCCCCACAGTTATGGAACAGCCTTCCAACCAGTGTTCGGGACTCAGACACAGTCTCAGTGTTCAAGTCGAGGTTGAAAACGTATTTATTTAGTCAAGCCTTTAATCAGTAGATTTTTTTTACTTAGGTAAAGGCTCAGATCTGGAGGAATCATGGATATAGAGTGTTTGGTGAACTGGTATATTTGTATGCTGTCGTCCCCTCACATTCACACGTTCACTCGGGTTTGTTGACGGTGGTGTGGTGGGTCGTCTCTTATCCCAGAGATCCCTCATGTCTGTGCTACCTTCTGTTTCTCCCTTTTAGTTATGCTGCTATAGCGAGTCTTGCTGGAGTCCAAACTGCACAGTGACATTAACTTTCATACACCAATAGGGACACTTAATAATCCATATCCTTCTCTTCCCGTCACCCCCCCCTCTCTCTCTCTCTCTCTCTCTCTCTCTCTCTCTCTCTCGGTCGAGTTCAACATGCTCCTGAGGCTCCAGTGACCACTGTTCCTGCCCCTCTCCCCTCCGTGGATCTTCAGACTTCTGTGCAGCTTGGGACGGTCTCTCATCAACACCTTGGGTGGTTCCATGTAATTCCGGAGTAGAACGGGCGCTTTGAGGATGGATTGGACTGTAGTTAATGTCAACAGTCTGCTACACTGACTCAGGATTACAGTTCGCTTATGATTGTCATCACTGTACACCGCAACATTGTATATCTGCTGCAAATGGACATTTGGTGCAACCCAGATGAGGATGGGTTCTCTCTTGAGTCTGGTTCCTCTCAAGGTTTCTTCCTTATGCCATCTCGGGGAGTTTTTCCTTGCCATAGTTGCTCATCAGGGACAAACATACTTACAAAGAACATATTTACGTTTAATCACCACATTATCTGTGTAAAGCTGCTTTGAGACAATGTTCATTGTTAAAAGCGCAATACAAATAAAAATGAATTGAATTGAATTGAATATCATTTTGCACATGCATGTAGCCCTTTCATAAACAATGTATACAAAATTTCCTTCAGTGTATATAATCGCCTCTTAGTGTACAGTATTTATATTCATATTGTTTATTTCATATTGTTTTTCATCTTTCATTATATGTATCTTATATCATATAACATAGCCTTACCAAAGTCTACATTCGTAAATATTTTAGCACTTACAATAAAGTTCAATTTAATTTAATCTAATCAGTACTTATCAGTTATAACAAGTTATTTTCTACTATGACTTATGCAATAGAAGATATTGTCAGGGTTTTCTGGGCTTGCGGCACTCACTTCCAGTTTCGGGGTGCGAAATTTCCGGTTGGTGCCATCTTGCCATTTTTTCCTGCGCCACCTAGTATTTAAGCACACAAAGAACATATACTTAGGGCCAGATTATCTTAAAGGCTTCCTAAGTCCCTGAGAGTACTCTTGTTCTTGTTCTGTTCCCGGTCCTTGGTACCTGTTCCGGTTCCTGTTCCTGTTCCCTGTTCCCTGTTCCCTACTCCTGATCCTGATCCTGGTCGCTGCTATGCTCTGCCTCTGCACTGGTTTGGACTCTGGACTGTTTTTGGTTTGTGTTTTAGATCTGTTTACCCGATGTTTGGATTTTTAGACTGTTTGTTGGATTCAGATTTTTGGTTTTCCCTGCATTGCTCTGTCTGCTGTTTTTTTGGATCGGTGTTTTCCACCCTGCCTCTTTCTTATTGAATTTTTACTCTGTATTTTATATTACTCTGCTTGCATCCTGCATTTGGATCCTTCTTTCTGACAGATATATTCTTATCTCTTTCAGCAAAAAAATAAAAAGACAAAAATCTTGAGATCTTACAACTGAGATGGGACGGTTAAGAGTCCTTACTCAAGGGACAAGTACTGTAGTGGCAGCTGTGTGGTGGGCATTAAACTCGTGACCTTACGATCCAAATCCAATGCTTTAACCAGTGTGCTATCATCTGAGCTAGCACCATCATAGTTTTATTACTGAGGTTATCAACTGTTCAGTGATTGACACTTGAATGCAAAACTGTCCAAGGCAACTGCAGCCCTGTACTGCATTGTAGTGAGTTAAAATCTATATTTTTGCTTCTCCTCCACAGTAACCGTGTGGATCTTCAGGCTGTTCATGTGGAGAACACCCTCAGCAGCAGTGAGTGGTTTCAGTTGGAGATAACTCCATCTAGAATTATGGTACAAAGAGGGATTGACTAGGTCTGGAAGAAGGAATGGACAGGGCCACCTTCTAAACAAATCAGTTCACAAGTTAAGGTCCACGGATAAAGGGTAGGAGGAAAGCGGAGTAAATGCAAGGTGATTTATCATTTAAAAAAGTATGCCAGTCTACAGATGGGGTGTAAAGTATAAAGACAAGGTTAGCCCATAGCCAAATCTGTCATGTTCACTTTGCTAGATGAAGAAGTACAACTGTAAGGGTGTTTTGAGAGAGAAAAAAAAGAGCTTCCTGCTTGAGCCAAAGAAATGAAGGAAAATTCAAGGCTTTTTCTCACTTTTGCTTTTTATAAGCTCTATTTGCTCGAGCCATTCTGTGAGGTCCTTCTCACTCTAAAGCTAGATTATTATTTCTTCAAATCCCACTACTTTTATATACATGCCAATCTCTATCTATCCCAACACACACACACACACACACACACACACACACACACACACACACACACACACACACACACACACACACACACACCTCGTAGCTGTAATCATCTCAGTTCCTTAATCCCCATCCATTTCTTAGGCAGGAGGCATATTTAGCACACCTTCGAATCTGTCGGAATCCCTGTTGTTTCCTTGTTCAACTCCAGGGTCATTATCATGGTGGAAAATCCTCCCAGACGTTGCTACAGACAACGTATCCTCTTTCTACAGCAAACCGTTAATCTAGACATATGAACGGCTCCATCGATCAACATGAACTTGGTGTTGTAAAGTTTAAGTGAAGTATATGCTCTGTCCATTGAAGCAACAGTCCTTTATTACTGATAGCTGTTTATGGTTTTGTTTTTCCTGTTTAGTGTATGTTGCCTGTCCCTGTTTATTCATCACCTGACCTTACACCTGTCTCTCGACCTTAATTATGTCTAATGTTCAGGATTATGTCTAGTGCTCTCCATAGTCCTTCCATTAATGCTGTTTCTTTTTACTTCTTCTTGCTGTGAACTAAGCTAATAATTGTAGGAGATCTAAAGTAATTGAAAGCCTTTGGTTGGTTTTAATCAGCGAGTCATACATTTCAAAGGCCGTCTAATTGGCAAAATTATTTCAGTGCAGTAGAAGGTTCACTTCCTAAAAAAATGCAATTTTGTACCACAAAAAAAAACAAAAAAAAAAAAAACAAGAAGCATCAATATTCATGATGTTCCCTTCCAAGAAGGAGGTGGTAGTTCAGTGGTCAACACATTGGACGTTAGACTTGGTGGGAAGTGAAGAAGGTCACAGGTTAAAATCAAAAGCTGTTGCTGGGCACCTGGGTAAAGCCCTTGACCTTTAACTGCTCAGTTGTACAGTAAATCACTCAGGATGAGGGCATTTGCCAAATGCCATAATAAAATGACATGTTTTCTAAAGCCTTTTTAACTGTAATGAATGGGTTCTCTCATGTTTTCTTTCCCCTTATGAAGTCTCATGGAGTTTTTCCTAGCCAGATCTACCACTTGCTCACTTATTAGGGATAAACCTATAGACAATATCATAACTTTATATTTTATATCTATGTATCTTTATGAAGCTGCTTTGGGTAAATGTCCATTGTTAAAAGTGCTATACAAATAAAACTTTTTTGATATAAATGATATTGATTTGAACTGAATTGAATTATAAAATTAAACACTTCCTGTCACAAAAAAGTAATGACTTTGTTAACAGGAACTCCACTTTATCCCACCAGCTTTTTGTTGGTTAGTTTCCTATTACAGCTATTACAGCGTGGAAATAAAAACAACCTCCTATTTCAACTATTTTATCCCAACCGTTTTTACCATGTGTCCTTGTTAGCCTTTTGGACATGCGATATGCACCCTCCCTTGTCATTTTCCTATCTATGACCTTGTGATGTGGGAATCGAACACTCTCGCGGCTCGGGTCCTCCCATCTCAGCCTCCCCAGGGTTAAAGTAATAGAGACAAATTCACCAGAAAAAGTCTGCTAATCTGAAAATATTGGCAGGAGCGAAGGGACTGAGTGGCTTAGGAAGAGCTGCTGAAGCTCATCTCCTCACCTGCAGCTTTGCGACAGGGTGTAAACGTTCATGTGGAGTTTCATTAAAATGACCACATGGCCCTAAAAGCTGTGTTTTGCACCAGATCTGAGTGCGCAGAGCCGACACACACATATACTGTAGACCTCATTGAGGACACTTTTTTCAGGTTAGTATTTATGTCACTTATTAACAGTAAATGCATATATAATGTATATTACTACAGTCAAAAGTTTGGACACGCCTCCTCCTTCTGTGTTTTTTTTTCTTTATTTTATAGTTGTAGCAAAGAAAACATTACTTCACAAAAAATAACAAGCAGAAAAGACTTTCTTGGCTCCAGAAACACAAAGGAATGGACATTAGATTAGTGGAAAACTGTATTTTAATCTGATGAGTCTAAATTTAAGATTTTTTGTTCTAACCACTGTTTCTTTGTTAGACGTACAGAGGGTGAAGTGACTGTTCCTGAATGTGTGGTTTCCACTGTGAAGCATGAAGGAGGTGGTGTGATGGGGTGGAGGTGCTTTGCTGGTGACACTGTTTACATTTAACCAGCAAGTCTACCACAGTATTTTGTAGTAAAATGCCTTCCTATCTGGTTTGCTCCATTTTTTTTCCAACAGAACAATGACCCCACACTTAGGTTATTGAAAAGCTATTTGTTTAAGAAGGAGAGTGATAGAGTGCTGCATCATGACATGGCCTCCACAATCATCTGAACTTGAGATGGATTGAAAGTGAAGGAAAAGCAGCAAACAAATACTCAACAGCTCTGGGAACTCAAGATTTTTCAAAAACTGTTTCAGGTGACTACTTTGTGAATCTAATAACCGAAAGCCAAGAGTGTGCAAAGCTGTCATTAATGCTAAATGTAGCAACTTTAGACATACAAAATTGTATGTTTATTTTTACTAGATAATTCATTACATGTTTTTTAATAGTCTGGATGTGTTCAGTATTATTGTTCATTAAAAATTATTAAAAAACACTAAATAAGAAGGTGTGCTCAAAACCTTGCAGGTACAATATGCAATGTGTTTAAACACATTGGAGAGATAGTACACTTTTTTAAAATGATATTCAATTATATTTATATAAAATTGTAAAAGACAGAAGTATATGGACACTTGACCATAACATTGAAATGTGTACATTTGACATTTACAGTATAACGAGTTTTACTCTTCTGGTAAGGTTTTCCACTAGATCTTGGGTGTGAGGGGTCATTTTTTTTAAGTCCTACTCTGAAAAAAATAATAATGCTACCACATTCAAAGACATCTTATACCTTTGTGTGCCTCCATTTGTAGCAACATATTGCTAAAAAAGTGTTACCAAAAGACAATCGGGAGGAACATTTTGCAACTAACAAGGTTAATTAACAACAGGTCAGTAGCATAATTGCATATAAAAAGTGTCGTAGAGAGTCAGAGTCTTTCAGAAGTAAAGATGGGTGAAGGTTTAAAAATCTGCGAAAAATTGCTTCTATAAAATTGTGGGACAATTTTAGATCAATTTTCTTTAACATGAAATTGCAAAGGCTTTGAATATCTCCTGATTTACAGTACACAATATCATGAAAATATTCAGATAGCCTGTAAATTCTTTGTGTAACAGAGACAAGGGTGAGAATCAATATTGGCTTTCCACTGCATTAAAAAATCCATATTGGATGTCAATAAAAAACAGAAATAATTATGTAAAGAAAACACTGAATGGGCTCAGAAACACCTCCAGAAATCATTGTCTGAAACTCAAATCAGCAAAGGCAGGTTAAAACTACTTGCAGAGAAGAAGCCATATGTGAACTTGATCCAGAAACCTGGGCAACAGCTCATTAAAATGAACTGTGACATAGTGGAAAACTGTTTTGTAGCCAGACAAATAAATTTCTTTGGAAACTGTGGATGCCACATCCTCCGTACTAAAGAGGAGAGGGACCATTCGGCTTGTTATCAGCCTGCAGTTATGGTTAGTGTTAAATATCTGTTAAATTGGAATGGGATGCACCATTAATTACAACAACGTTCATTACCTGAATAATGTCTTATTTCAGCAATGGTCTTGTTTTTTTGTTTATATATTAACTGGAAGAAGTCGGTCAGTGTTTAAATATTTAGAAAGTGTGTAGACCTTATAAAGTGGTTAATAAATAGATGGTGAATTGGACTTATTAAATTGGCAACATATTATAGGCATCATCTGATTTGTGTGCAACATCCAAACCACTCCTTTGTCTTTAATATTCATCGTATTCATTGTTTGGCATTCAGCTGTGTCATATACACATTTAGCAGGACTTTGCTCCATCAGCCTCGCCTCCTTGCCGAAGCCGCTCATTCGTCCAGATCCTCGGACCCTGAGGCCACAGACAGCAGCGTGTGCAGATCAATCTTCCCGTGACACTTCATTTAGACTGCGCTAATGTGGACTTAGGCCTCATTACACCTATTGGCAGGTCCTGACAGTACCGAGACATGCCAGCACTTATCCATCCTCTTGGGAAGCAGCTCATATTTGAATGGACCAGATAAGGCTTATCCAAACTTGCTCACAAAGCTGAATAAGTCATTTGCCTTCTTTTTCTCCCCCCCTTCCATCCTATTTTTATTTAACACAGTCATCGTTATTTTCACTTTAATAAAAGCCGTGCGTAGGGACTTTCTTTTCTTTCTTTTTTTTTGATAGGGATGAGAGGAGTGTAGAGTGCTGTTATCAGCTAATGAGAAATCCTCTACATTCTTACGCCATCTAAACTGCACTGTAGGCATCTGAGCTCATATTGATAACACAATAGCGGCTCAGTTCCGTCTTCAGCCTCCCCTAATAAATCACTGAGTTCAACTGAAGAGCTGAGGAGCGCCTATGCACACGTATGCACTGTTTCACTACAATATCTACAATAATATTTACAGTATTTGGCAAACACCAAGTTTGACGGTCTGCAGAGAGATGTGCTAACACCGGCATATAACAGCTAGCATTGTAACGAGGGACAATAAGGCAGTACAATTTGAGAAAACATGCACTTAGTCAGCTAACACCATTGAATATGCTAATAAGCTAATAGAACCATCTAACAAACTAGCTATACATTTTCACCATAAAATCTAAGGGAAAATAGTCTATTACAATCACTTAACACAAAAGGAAAGGTGTGTGTGTGTGTGTGTGTGTGTGTGTGTGTGTGTGTGTGTGTGTGTGTGTGTGTGTGTGTAGTTCTTCACCTCTTGGATCTTCTAGTCTGAGTCGCTCGTTCTATTGTCATGCTATGGTAACAGAATTGAGCAGTTCAACTCATGAGTCCTCTGGTCCAAGTCATTCATTCTTTTGTCAGGTGACTACCACAGATTAGGTTTTTTGTTCTGAATCTTGGCATTATTGGTACAATAATTATGATTACTCACATTCACGTCATATTCCAGAGCAGTTCTATTACATTATTACGCTTTTATATAAGCATAAAGTGATAAAACAATGAGAAAGTGTGTGATGAATCACACACACACACGCACACACACACACACACACACACACACACACACACACACACATACTCTCTCTCTATGTATGGGTCGACCCATCGCACTCTGATACTGACCAGGCAACTCTGAGGCACATTGATACCTGCTTTAATGAGCTTTTCACTCGGGAGGAAACTTAATCCCAAACCAAAGCCTCTTCCCAGCTCTGAATCTGTATATGTGTGTGTGGGGGTGTGTGTGGGGGTGTTGGGTGGAGTTTAGTATATCTCCAGCCACACATGGCATCATCAGCCCAGGAGATCATTAGTCGGGGTGGGTATTAGCCACCCGCTAGTTTTAAAATCTCTACAGCGCCCCCTACTAAACACAGCATCTGTGTTGTGACACACTGTGTTTTACACACTGATCATTTTACCCTACTTATTTTACTTTGAATCAACTTAAACGAATATATATTGTGTGGCTGTTATAATAAACTCCATTCTTTTGGGAAGATGTTCCACTAGAGTTTGTGGAGATTTGTAGAGATTCATTCAGCCACAAGGGTGTTAGTAAAGTCAGGTTGTAAGTGAGGTGAGGAAGCCTGGGGTGCAGTCAGCGTTCATCCCGAAGGTGTTCAATAGGGTTGAGGTCAGAGCTCTATAGCAGGAAAGCTTCCATTTCCAACCATGTAAAGCATATCTTCATAGATCTGGCTTTGTGCACAGGGGTATTGTCATGCTGAAACAGGTTTGGATCTCCTAGTTCAAAATGAAGGGAGAAATGTATGATACCAAATGCATCCATAGTCATTTATACTGTATGCCTCAGATGCCTTATATAAAAATTATTAATAATATTATTATTAACTGCATTCTATTATTTATTATTAATATTAATATTTCTCACTTAAATGTTTTATGTTGTACTTAGTTATTGTACTTAGTTATGAGGTTATTAGTCATTATATAGTATATTTTATGGTTATTATATTATGATTATTATTATTATTATTATTATTATTAATTAATAATTCATTATTATTCATTATTTATTATAAATAAACATTATTTTGTATTACAACGTTCACAGAAAATTGTCAAAATATCTATATATATTTATATTATATATGTATTTTCTTTTTTTATCTAATGAATGGACTATTACATTTCAAGGTTTACATATTAATAATGTTTTATTATAATTATAGATATTTTTATTATGAATTAAATTTGCATGTATAAATATTGTTGATTTATTATTTAATATTCCTTAACATTTTTTATGTTGTATTTTGTATAATAATTATAATAAGAAGAACTATTTTATAATAGTTATTATTATTTTTATTATTATAATTATTATTGTTGTTGTTGTTGTTGTTGTTGGTATTATTATTAATTATTACGTATAAAAATGCTCACTGAAAATGTTTTAATACAAATAAAATAAATATTTATTATTTTTTTTATTAATGGTGCAATTATTACCAGGCTTATTATATCCCAATAATATATAATATTAATATTATTATTGTTATTATTATTATTATTATTTATTATTCAGTTATTGTTCTTTATTTCTTACTCTATTATCTGTATCTGGAGATTAAACACAGACTGAATCAGTCCACCAACTCAATGAAATTTTTGTTACTATGACGTCTCAAATCAGCTTTCAGAAATGTCAAAATTATAGAACCAAATTTACTTATGTTTAAATTTGTGGTCTCACTTGTGTGACACCAAGAGTGAATTATAAATCATAAAAAAATGTACAAACACCAGGAGAGTGAGAAATATTAAGTGTGTGATTATGAGTGATGTTCTTTCTACAGTCTTATAAAGTCAGTTGGATTTGTGCAACCTCCTGAACATCTCATAAATGAGCTCAATCGGAGTTAAACAGAGCAGCAGTGTGTCTCCCAGTGGCCCAGGACTCTAAATACTGCATGAAATTAAACGATTAATTAGTCTTTATTGAAGGTTTATTAAGTGTGAGCTGTGCTAATGGAATAAAATACTATTGTAAGAGCACCATTATGGATTCGGGGCAATTAGGATTCGAGTTTTTGAGGTGTGTGTGTGTGTCTCAGTCTTCAGAGGGTGTCTCCTACACACTCCTTTAAAGAAGACTTAGATACACTTGTCAACTAATTGAATGTGAAATATACACATTGTTGAGAGAGAAGGGCCCCGGGCCCCGGGTTCAGGGGGGAATAATTGGCTTTCTTACTGCCGCTGGCTTTCATGTCATTTAGATGAGGGGTAAATAAGGATGGGCACTAAGAGGATTATTGTGCCATTTAGCTGTGGCCGTATATAGAAGAAGCTGAGGTGGGGGGGTGTCCTCACTGTCAGCCCTTATTTCCCTCAAAAGCGATCGGGACGATGGACAATCCCGGATAAATCCCGAATCCCAATCTCAGCGAGGTGACAAAGAGCCCGAATGCAGCCGGTTGATCAGATCCTAAGAGACAGAGGGCAGATGGATTCAAATAGTCTGAAAAAAAGTCTTTATATTTTTAGTTTACTGTTCCTGTTATACCTCAGTACATTTTGCACTTTCCCTTTGCACATCTAAATATATATTTGCACTATTTTTTAAATACTAATTTATGATTATCTAATATATTTTCTTATATCTTCTCCTATTTTCAGTGATTTTCTCTTATTTTATATTTATAGTTCCTTATATCTAATGCACAAATCTCTGAGCAGCCAGTCAGGTTTACATTTCACTGCAAGTTGTTTTATGCATATAATCGTGTTTGTGACAAATAAAAATCTTGAGTTTTGGCCCAATACTTAATGAAAAATAGAAAGGTAGTGTAATGTATTTCTTATTCACTTTTATTAATTATAATTATTATTATAAACAAACATTAAAAAACTATTTATTATTATTAATAATATTGATTATTATTATTATCATTTTTATTATTATTATCACCAAAAAAAAGAAAAACAAAATTCAATTGTGATTTCTTACTCTAGAAGGTCTGAACTTTTTTCCCTCTTTTGGATTTCCTATTTTTACAACATAAATCCGTCATGTCAAGTCAAGTCAAGTTTATTTGTATAGCGCTTGTCATGTCACACTCACAGGGTCTCTCCCGATTAGAGTAAAACTAAAGCGTTTCCAGGTTCACACATACAGAAGTACTGTTATGTTGGCAGTTCTGGTGGTGCTTTCTTCTTTTTTACAGCACAGTGAAACTCTTTTTTTTTTTATATCTCAGAGATGTTAGAAAGCTGGGGTCATAGCACAGGGTCAGCCATGATACAGTACCTCTGAAGCTCTAAGGTTTTAAGAGCCTTGCTCAAGTGCCCCAGAAGGTGAAACTTGGCCGACCTTCAAATCGGTACCCTAGACAGTAAAGTTTCTAGGCACTGGCAGACTAGGAGGTCACCTAGGGCACAATCAGCTGAGGGGTGCCAGTGAACACCTCCTGCCACGGCCATTCTACAGGAGTTTAATATACAGTATATGGTTACATACTTGAAATCACGCAATTTGGCAATGATTATTAAATGTGTTTAACCTTTTGGAAACTTGCAAACTTGCAAATGTTGTATGGTGTTGGTGGTGGACCACTGGGGTGGTGGAGCATTCTCTATTGTGGGGCCTTACAGCTCCACTCTAATATACACCTCAGCACCAACCAGGTGAAGCAGCAGTCAGAGTTTTTTTTTCTGTAGGAGCAACAATAAATTCACATCATAACACTAGACAGAAGATGGCAAACCTCTGAAGATGTCTCATCTCTCCCCTCCATCCTTTCTATCTCTATCTGTCTTCTCGTCTCCACTCATCTCTCCTCTCCTCTCCTGCTCCTGCTTGGAAATCTATCCCGGATTCAGCAGCTTTGAAGCGAACGCACTCAATCAATTATGAATGAAATAATCTGCTTATGATATTAAGCGATTTTTTTCCTCTCTCTCTCTGGAGGAAATGCGGGCAGATTAAAAAAGCCAGAATCGGTTTCAGCACTATCTAAAGTGACAGCGGGAGAATCACAGGAAGGGACGGGGAGAACGTTAAAATGATTATGTAGATCTGTGTCATCGGCAAATGGCGCCGCAAATCCCGGCTGGATCTGGCGGAGCGAGAGGAACAGATTATTCCTGCTCTTATTTATACACATGGAGGTTCTGAGTTTTCACACTAAATTATTTTACACAGTATTAGAAACTAGTGCGAGTTAATGCAGACACGAAAGTTGGTGGACACCTGAGCATAAGATCGGTATGTTCTTTTGAAAATCTCATTCCAAATTTAGTTCCCATTTGCTGATGTCCATTGTTCTTGGAAGATGTTCCACTAGATTTTGGAGTGTGCTTGTGGACACTCCAATTAGGTGCGGTGAGGAGGCCTGTCAGTGTTCACATTCATTCCGAAGGTCTTCAGTAGGGTTGGAGCTCTATAGCAGGAGATCTTCGACTCCAACCCATGTAATTTATATCTTTTATTAAAATTGTTTCCTTCATTTGAACTAGTAGACCCAAACCTGTTCTAGCATGGCAATATCCCTGTGCACAAAGCCAGCTCCATAAAAATATGCTTGATATGTGTTGGAGAGGAAAATCTCCTGCTATAGACCTCAAACATATTCAACAACTTTTGAGAACATTTACATTTATGGTATTTGGCAGATGCCCTTATCCAGAGCAACTTACGGTTATCTAACTTATACAACTTGAGCAGTGGGGGATTAATGGCCCTGCCCAAGGGCCCAGCAGTGGCTGCTTGGTTGTGCTGGGAAATCATGACCTTCCTATCAAAAGTCCAATACTAACATCCAGGTTTGTGGACAGAAATAAAAATGTGGTTAATGACAGTGGTGGACAAAGTACACAAAGCATGTACTTGAGTAAAACTAGAGTAACAGTAGGTAAAATATGACTCCAGTAAAAGTGACTCTTTAAACTTTCACTTGAGTAAAAGTATAACAGTCTTTGCCTTTAAATTTACTTAAGTATCCAAAGTACTACAATATATGATAGATAGATAGATAGATAGATAGATAGATAGATAGATAGATAGATAGATAGATAGATAGATAGATAGATAGATAGATAGATAGATAGATAGATAGATAGATAGATAGATAGATACAACTTTATTGTCATTGCATAGTACAGGTACACAGCAACGAAATGCAGTTTGGCATCTACCAGAAGTGCAAAATGTAGCAGTCGTGCAAAAGTGCAGATAAATATCTAGCATATTTACAGTGCAGATAACTATCTAGCATATTTACAGCAAGTGGTATATATGAAAGTATATACAGTGAATAAATATAAAGGCTATTTCAGTGCAGAGATGTGTGGACATTCAGAAGTACAGTAAATAAATATAGAGGCGTACAGTAATTAGGAAAATGTGCAGAAATGAAAGGTTACAGATCACAAGATTATGGCATTAAGAAGTAGCAAGCTGAATAAACAGTCTACTATATATATAAAAAAAAATATATATATATAAATATATACACATACATTATATATACAAATGAATGTGAAATGTTGGGCAGAATGTACAGTAATGATAAAGATACATACAGATATAAAAAAGTGCAGATGTACTGAGGAGTGAAAAAGATATAATATGTAGTATGTACATGTATTGTACAGAGGTTATATACAGTCTTTTTGTTTGTGTTTGTTTTGTAGTGATTTAGCGGTGTAGTGTTGAGTTTAGTAATGTGATGGTGGATGGAAAAAAGCTGTCCCTGAACCTGCTGGTTCTGGTGCGCAAGTTTCTGTATCTCCTTCGTGATGGAAGGAGGTTAAACAGTTTATGACTGGGATGTGAAGAGTCCTTGATGATGTTGTGAGCTCTGCGCAGACATCTGCTGTGGTGAAGGTGTTCAATGGCAGTTAGTTGGGTGCCAGTGATGCCTTGGGCGGTTTTGACCACCCTTTGCAGTGCTTTACGTTCACACACAGTGGAGCCCCCGTACCATACAGTGATGGAGTTGGTCAGGATGCTCTCAATGATGCAGCGGTAGAAACTCATTAAAATCCCCGGGGACAGATGAGATTTCTTGAGACTTCTCAAGAAGTACAGGCGTTGTTGTGCTTTTTTTACCAGAGCTGAAGTGTTCTGCTGCCAGGACAGATCCCAGGAACTTAAAGCTGGAGACTCACTCTACCTCGGTTCCATTGATGTTGACTGGTAGATGTCTCCCGCTGTTGGATTTCCGGAAGTCCACATTGAGCTCTTTGGTCTTTGTGGCGTTGAGAGTCAGGTTGTTGGTGGCACACCATGCTGCCAGATTACGGATCTCTTCCCTGTAGGCCGATTCGTCGTTGTTTTCGATCTGGCCGACCACGGTGGTGTCATCTGCATACTTGATGAAGATGTTGGAGTTATACAGAGGAGCACAATTGTCGGTGAACAGGGAGTAGAGCAGTGGGCTCAGAACACAGCCCTGCGGTATGCCAGTGTTCAGAATGAGGGTTGAGGATACCTGGTTTCCCAACCTGACAGATTGAGGTCTGTTGGTGAGAAAGTCCAGAATCCATCTGCAAGTGGAGGTGCTATATGGCTATAATGTTCCTATTATCTATATGTGTGTGAATAAAAGGGAGGGCAGTGGAGTGATGAGGATGCAGGGAGAAGAGGTGGAGAAGGTGGAGGAGTTCAGGTACCTGGTATCAACAGTGTAAAGTAATTGAGAGTGTGTTAGAGAAGTGAAGAAAAGAGTGCAGGCAGGGTGGAGTGGGTGGAGAAGAGTGATAGCAGGAGTGATTTGTGATAAAAGAGTATCTGTGAGAGTGAAGGGGAAAGTTTATAGGACTGTGGTGAGACCTGCGATGTTGTATGGATTAGAGACAGTGGCATTGAGTAAAAGACAGGAGGTGGAGCTGGAGGTAGCAGAGCTGAAGATGTTGAAATTTTCATTGGGAGAGACGACGATGGACAGGATTAGAAATTCGTTTATTAGAGGGACAGCGCATGTAGGACATTTTAGAGACAAAGTGAGGGAGGTGTAATTGCGACACGTGCAGGTGTCAGTAAAGTCGTGGTTCACAATGCAAGGCCAGATTATTCTGTCAGAGATTACAGGTGACTGGGTGTGTGGAGACTGGATGGGAGGATTCAAATTCAGGATGCCACAGGGGTAATATAGGCTTTAATAAAAAGCAAACTGAGCAATGGGGCAAGGCAAAAACAAAGTTCAATAAAAACAGCAAAAAAACAAGAAAGGGCGGAGCAGACAAAAAAAAAAGAAAAAAAAAAAGGGTCAGAGTCCAAACCAGAAGCATAACAGAACAGGGATCAGGGTCAGGATCCAGAGCAGGCAGGGTGGCAAGAATGATGTCAGGTGCTAGGGAGCCGGTAAAATAATCTGGCCTCGAGCTATAATCAAGTTGTCCTTATATACCGGGTAGCGTGGGAAAAGTTACAAGATGGCCACTGACCCGGAAGTGCGCGCCGCGACACTGGAAGTGCACGCCGTGTGCCCGAAACATCCTGAGAAGAGGATTGACATGGGGTGTATCGGTAGGAGAATGCTGAGAATGGAGCCACTAATGGCAAGATGGAAAGGTGGAAATATTTCATTAACAAATGAAATAATGAGATGAGTAATAGAGCTGCATACACTCCTTTATCTTTTGCATGTTTCCCCCTACTTCTTTCCTCTTTTTTCTGAATTGGTCTCCTGAGGTTTTAGACTTTTTTTGTCATCTATAATTTTAATTTGGATTCAGCTCTCCTTACTGACGTGACTTTCCTGCCTCTCCTTTCAGAGTGTATGAGTGAGGAAACTTCGCCGGACGGTGGGTGCACACTCCGAGTCCCAACCAGGTTCATTGACATGATTAAATAATTGATACCCTCGGTGGCTGCCCATGTTGCCTATGCCTAAATTCACCACTGTCAAGCACCAATCAAGACAAGTTTAAAAAAGAGTGCATGCTCTACCTTGCTTGACCAGTTAAGTTTTTATCCATTTATAAATAAAAGGTAACGACAGATTTTGCAAAATATAATTAAGTAAATAGTAATTTATTTGACTTTGAATTGTAGTGGAGTTAAAGTAAAAGTATCCCCAAACGGAAGTACTTAAGTAAAGTAAAGATACATGAAAAAAAAGTACAGTAACGAATTACATTTACTTCATTACTGTCCACCTCTGGTTAATGACCATAAAACCCAGAGTCGTTTCGGTGGTACAGGAAGTTCTCTGTGACCTAATTAAACACCACAACTGCTATTTACAAACATGGAAAGCTGAAAAGCATCTCAAAACACATAACATGGCAAATCTTGAGGTGGACAAGCAATAACAGCAGAACACCATGTCAGCCAGTACTAGGAATCTCTAGACAGGTCTTCAAATCTTTAAGTCTCTGGTCAGGTCTTCAAGTCTTGGCTTTCCTAGTTTCATGAAACTGTGAGTGCATGAACTGGCTAAAACTCTTATGTAAGGGACGGTCAAGGGAGGGTAAAAGATATCCTTTGTGCTGACCCAGCATTGTTTTTCTGGTCCATATCCCTCCTTATCTACCAGGTATTAGAGTCAGCTCTCCCTTCTATGAGAATTTTAGATGGAGTGCACAATGTATGTGGGGGCTCCATCTATATCGAGGAGGGTGGTGGGTTTTGTCCTAATTCATCATTGTCAGGAGGTGTGTGAGTGGGTTTCAGCAGGGAAACATGAAGGGATGGAGAAATTCGGTATTGAGGCGGCAGCTGCAGATGGTATGTGACCGGGTTAATTTGGCGTATGATTTTGAAGGGTCAGATGAATCATGGGCATTGTTTCCTGCATGGCACCTTAAGTTTGATATTTTGGCTGGACAACCATAGGATTTGGCCTGGTTGATAAGGATGGTGACGGCGCCATCGACGGTTTGCCCTGAGTTCTTGGTTCTTGGCACGGCCCTCTGAAGATGCACATGAGCTTGCTCCCAAACCTCTCTACTTTGTTGGAACCAGTCATTTACTGCTGGGATATTTGAGGGCTCCCTC
>NC_139575.1:4287495-4332495 GCF_946808225.1 Silurus aristotelis
ATATAGAAAAAAAGATGCGATAGATAGATAGATAGATAGATAGATAGATAGATAGATAGATAGATAGATAGATAGATAGATAGATAGATAGATAGATAGATAGATAGATACTGTAATAAAAACATTTAATAAAATATATTAAAATTAAACACACCAGTTTATTCCGAATAAATGCACAACACTTGACTAAATCGATACCCATCATTCAGGAAAGCTTAGAATTAACTGGTCTGGTGTGTTTATAATTCTTTTATATTTTAATTTTATTTTTTTATTCATTATTTATTTGTTTTATCTTTACTTCAGATATTATATTTATTGTTTATTATTTTGTAGCATAGAATAAATGCAAAGGCAACTTGGATTCAACTAACTGACCTGAACTGCTGATAATAATTAAGTAAGTAAGTAAACAAACAAATTAATTAATTAATTAATCAATCAATCAATCAATCAATATATCAATAAATAAATACACTCTATTGCTATATTATTTTAGCACATGATTGGTGTGTGATCCCCATTTGCAGTTATAATAAGCTCCACTCTTCTGGGAAGAAGTTCCACTAGATTTTGGAGTGTGATTGTGGAGGTTTGTGGAGTTTCAGGTAGTGATGAAGGTGAGGTAAGGAGGCCTGGAGTGCAGTCAGCATTCACATTCATACCACAGGTGTTCAATAGAGTTAAGCTCTTCAGATCTTTCACTCAAACCCATGTAAAGCATACATGGAGCTGGCTTTGTGCACCAGGGGCATCGTCATGCTGGAATTTCCTGCTACCAAATTCTGTACAATTGTGTGCCTCCGGCTTTAAGGTAACAGTTTAGGAAAGGACCACATATGGCTAGATGACCCAATACTTTTGTCCAAAAAAGTGTACATACTCCAAACCTGCATTCACATCTACAATATTGCATTTCAGTTTTTTTGTGGACCTGCTAGCTGACTAATCTGCAGAACATTAGCTAATTAAACAGCATATATGAAAAAACATTTCTCTGAGAGTATAGAGAACTTTGATATACAGGTTTAAAAACCCAAAACCCTTAATATTGACAAAAGGCTAAGCCTGGTTGTACATGTGATGAACATAAAAAGAAAAGCTATGGGTTGTATTTTCTCCCAGACATCATCCTGGAGGCGAGGTACGGCTCTCAGCACAGGAAGCAGAGAAGGAGTCGCACGGCCTTCACTGCTCAGCAGCTGGAGGCGCTCGAGAAAACGTTCCAGAAAACACACTACCCTGATGTAGTGATGAGAGAACGACTGGCAATGTGCACCAACCTGCCTGAGGCTCGAGTACAGGTATGTTGTGTACACAAACACAAACACACACACACACTGGAGTGGATTTTAAATGAGAACGATGGACTATTGTTGTAACAGTACAGTAATCCACTGTGTGGTGAAAACTGGACAAAACAAAATCTCCAACAAAGAAAGATTGTTACAGAGATCAGAAATCATTGACAGGAAGCATCACATTTGCTGCACATTTTTACACCGTCATCATATCTCCTCCACTAGGTTTGGTTTAAGAACAGACGAGCAAAGTTCCGTAAGAAGCAACGCAGTCTGCAGAAAGAGCAGCTCCAAAAGCAAAAAGAGGGGGAGTCAGAAGGAAACCAGGAAGCAGAGAGTAAAGAAGAAGCACCACCCAGTAGAACACCTCAAACTCCTCAAACTCCCCAAACTGCACATTCGCCTCCAGATGAGCTGAGTGAGGAAGTGAACGTTACGTCCCCTGAGCACTCAGGGGTGGAGTCAGGAGCAGAGGATTTGACTGACAGAGAGGACGAGCTATCGTCGTTAAGAGAGGAGGAGAAGAAAGTGTCGGGGCCAGGGGGCACAATGTCACCAAGCAAACTACTGAATCAAAAATCAGGTAACTCACTCAGACGTAAGACCCTGAATTAGTTTTGGGTTAATGGTGGTTGAGATGCTGTGTAGACTGTACCTGAAAACAGAATGCAATGATTTGCAAATGCTATCAAACCATATTCTATTCACGATAGACCAAAATGCAGATGTACCATCATAAAGGAAAAAATCTGGTAATTTTGAACCACATCACATCTCAACAAAAGTTGGAACAAGGCCCTGTTTACCTCTGTATAGCATCTTCTCTTATTTTATTAACAGTCCGTATATGCCTGAGAACCGAGGAGACCGTTTGCAGGAGTTTTGGAAGAGGCATGTTGTATTATTCATATCTGATATAGGTTTCTAGCTGCTTAACAGTCCTGGGTTTTCTTTGTCATGTTGTTTGTTTCATGATGCATCAAATGTTTTTAATTGGCCAATTCAGCACCCAGACTCTTCTACTATAAAGCCATGATGTTGTAATTGGTGCAGGGTGTGGGTTAGCATTGTCTTGCTGAAATAGGCAAGTCCTTTCCTGAATAAGGAAAATTGTTTTTACCTTTTAGCATTGATGGTGCCTTTCCAGATGTACAAGCTGCCCATTCTATAAGCATTAATGCACTTACATACCATAAAAGGTTTTTAAATTGAGCACTGATTGCAAGATACATGATCCCACTTTTTAGTCCAGAGGATGTGGCATCCATGGTTTTCAAAAAGCATTTAAAAATGTGTCTATTGTTGTTGGTGTATTTTATCTTTGCGTGTTAGAGTTTTAGCCTACATATTTGGATGGCATGGCAAGGTGTGTTCACAATGATTTCTGGATGTGTTAACAAGTCAATGCAGTGATTTCCTTTGTTCTATTTTTCTATCGTTTTCTATTCTAGATTTCTGTTTTTTTAAGCTTTTTGGAACAGTCAGTAGTTTTTCCACCACAGGAAAGTTTTAATTAGGTGAGGGAATGGACATTTAAAGAACAGGAAGTTTTGTACAACCCCAGTTCCAAAAAAGTTGGGAAGCTGTAAATACATACAGAATACAATGATTTGAAAATCTCATAAACCCATATTTTATTCACAATAGAACATAACAAATGTTTGAAGTGCAGAAATGTACTAAATAAGGTCATTTTAAATTTGATGGCTGCAACACGTCTCAAAAAACAAAAAAAATTAATTGTTATTAAAATTAAACATTTGAAAAAATGGTGTATCTTAGAGAGGCAGAGTCACTTCAGAATTAAAAATAGGCAGAGCTTCATGATCTTTAGAAGACTGTGTCTACAAATTGAGGAACAATTTCAGAATAATGTTCATCAAAAAAAATAGCAACACATTTAAATATCTCATCATTTACAGTACATAATATCATAAAAAATCTTAAGGAAATTAGAGAATTCTCTGCGCACAAGTGACAAGGTTGAGAATCAAAATTGGATGGCAGTGATCTTCGGGCCCTCAGGTGGAGATGCGAAGAAAGGATTTCACTGTGCTGTAATATATGTGACGTGTACAAAAAAACTTTTTTTTATAGTGACTATATGTTATATAAGGATAGGAGAAGTTCAGAAAGGGAAATTTACTTGTTTGAAATTTTCATGGATGTTCCACAATAAATGTAATTATAAACAGATCGTCAGGTTACTATCGGACTTAGTCAAGTCAAGTCAAGTCAAGTTTATTTCTACAGCGCTTTTAACAACAGACATTGTCTCAAAGCAGCTTTACAGAAATTAACAGTTAAGGTGAATGGTGTGCATTTATCCCTGATGAGCAGCCATGGCGACTGTGGCAAGGATAAACTCCCTTAGATGTTATGAGGAAGAAACCTTGAGAGGAACCAGACCAAAAAGGGAACCCATCCTTATTTGGGTGGCATCAAGAGTTTGATCATAAATCTTTCAACAGTACAGAACACTGGAGAGTGAGAACTAACATGAGCACTAGAGTAAAAGATTACATTTACATTTGCGGCATTTGGCAGACGCCCTTATCCAGAGCGACTTACAACTGAGCAGGGGGTGGTCTGAGTTAGGGCTTTTGCTCAAGGGCCCAGCAGTGGCAGCTTGGTGATGGTGGGATTTGAACCTGTGACCTTCCGATCCAAAGTCAAATGCCTTAACCACTGAGCTACCACCTAGCTACCTGAGCTAGCACCTGAGCTACCACCTAATGTTCTTTCTACAGTCTTATACAGTCATTATGGTTATAAAACTAGGAGCTACTGAGCTCAACATTTGCAATCATCACAGATCCAACACCAGCTTCTCCATGCCAGAGCCTTTAAACACTCCAGGAGGTCCAATGTCAAAACTCCACACATGTAGTGGGATCCAAATGGCGCTGGTACGTCTCTAGATGGTTCGGAAAGTTTGCAGGGTCGGCATCTACTTCTTTTAAGGTCCATAATCTTCATGAGGTGGGACGTGACTGGGGCCGAAGCAACCTCAGGATGCCTCGGGATGGGGAGAGAAAGAGAAGCAGTGGAGAGGATTTAGCGTAGCTGCTGTTCATGATATTAACAGCACAAGTTGATAATGTGCATGTGATCAGATGTTCTGGAGCACAAGGTTATGATGTGATGTGTGTTATGTGTAGGCTTTGCTAAAAAGATATGTTTTTAATCTGCACTTAAACTGGGAGAGTGTGTCTGAGCCCCGAACACTGTCAGGAAGACTATTCCAGAGTTTAGGAGCTAAATGTGAGAATGTTCTACCGCCTTTAGTGGACTTTGCTATTCTAGGAACTACTAGAAGCCCAGAGTTTTGAGATCTCAAGGAGCGTGACGAATTGTAGCGTGTTAAAAGACTGGATAGATACATGGGAGCCAAAACATTTAGTGTTTTGTAGGTAAGTAGCAGTAGTTTGTAGTGGATTTGAAACTTAACAGGAAGCCAGTGCAGGGATGATAAGATTGGGGTCATATTTTCTCGACCTTGTGAGAACTCTGGCTGCCACATTCTGGACAAACTGTAACTTGTTTATTAATGATGCAGGACATCCACCTAGTAATGCATTACAATAGTCCATTCTGGAGGTCATGAACGCATGGACGAGCGTCTCTGCATCAGATAGGTGGGAGAAGCCCTGTTTTTGTAATATGGTTGATATGACTTTGATTCCTTAAACCTATTACGTAAAGAATGATCTACATACATCTACATATTACACTGCTGATATGGTACTTTTTTCTTTGTATTCCTTCCAGATTCTTCTCTGGAGTCTCCATCTCTCTCGTCCTCCAGCATTCTCAACACTGGTTTAGTCCAAACCAACTCCTATGCCTCGTCTCCTCTCAGCCTCTTCCGTCTACAGGAGCAATTTCGCCAGCACATGGCTGCCACGAACAACCTAATGCACTACACACCATTTGATATGGCCATCCCGTCCTCGTCCTCCCCGTCCTCTTCCTCCGCCTCGTCTTCTTTAGCTTACCTGGGCATGAACATAAACATGAACATGCCATCTCCACTTGGGCCTCTGCAGTGCCAGTCATATTACCAGTCTCTGTCCCAGCAGGTGTGGAGCAGCTTAAACAGCAAGACGAGCAGCATCGAGAACCTGCGTTTCAGAGCAAAGCAGCATGCAGCCTCGCTCGGGTTGGACATGCTGCCTGACTGATCTCAAAACTTGAGATATACAAAAAAAAGAGAAACGTATTGAGCTTTACCTCCATTATCATAAATAGTAATGAACCACGTGAAAGAAGGACAAACTGAGAAATAGCTTTGTTGTGTTTGTTTTCAACAGATAAACAATGGAAATATTATACAACCCCAATTCCAGAAAAGTTGACAATGTGTAAATTGTAAATAAAAACAGAAAGTAAGGATTCGCAAATTTCATAAACCCATATTCTAGTCACAATAAAACAAACAAAAAACATTGACTGAAAATATATACCATTTTAAGGAAAATGTGTCATTTTAAATTTGATGGGTCTCAAAAAAGTTGAGACAGGGCCATGTGTACCTCTGTGTAGCCTCACATCTTCTGTCCATATACATTTGGTAACTGTGGAGACCAATGCTAAAGTTTTGGGAGTGGAATGTTGTCCCATATGTATCTGATATGGGATTTTATCTGCTTCACAGGTCTGGGTCTTTTTTGTTGTGTTTTTCATTTTATGTTTCATCAAATGGTTTTAAATGGCTAAATGTCTAGACTGCAAGCAGGTCAGTTTCTGGACTCTTCTACTACAAAGTCATGCTATTTTAATAGATGCAGTATGCAATTTGCAATGTCTTGTTTAAATATGCAGGGCCTTCCCTGAAAAGGATGTTGTCTGGATGGAAGCATTTGCTGCTTTAAAACCTGTATATACTATTTAGAATTAACAGAGCCTTTCCGAATGTTCAAGCTGTCCATTCCAAAGGCACTAATACACACCCATGCCAACAGAGATGTGGCTTTTTTAATGGAACACTAATAACAAGCCAGATGGTCCCTCTCCTCTTTAGTCCGGAGGATGCGGTGTCCATGGTTGCCAAAAAAAAAGAAATTTCATTAGTCTGACCACAGAACAGTTTTGCCTCGTTTTAAATGAGCTTTGGCCCAGAGAGGATGCCGGTCTTTCTGGATCATGTTCACGCATGCCTTCTTCGTTGCATTTATTTTTAACATCTTTGCATTTAGATTTAACCTGCATTTGTGGATGCAAACTGTGTTTACAGACAATGATTTCTGGAGGTGTTTCTGAGTCCTTGCAGTGATTTCCAATACAGAATAATGACTGTTTTAAATGCAGTGCCGCCTGAGGGGACTAAGATCATGGCCATCGAAGATACATTTTTGACATTGTCCCTTGTGCACAGACATTTCTTTCAAATGCTTGATTATATGATGTACTGTAAATAATATTATATTCAACTTTTGCAATTTCATGTTCAGGAACATTCAGTCTTTCACAAATTTTTGAAGCTTTGCCCATCTTTACTTCTGAGAGACTCTACCTCTCTAAGATACACTATTTATAACCAATCATCTTACTGACCTGTTGTCAATTAACCTCATTAGTTGCAAAATGTTTCTGCAACTGTTTAATTTTAATAACACTTTTTTCAGACTTTTGTTGCTCTTTTCCAACATTTGTGAGACGTGTTGCAGCCATCAAAGTACTCAAATGTTTTTTTTTCCATTTAATGGCACATTTCTTTACTTTAAACATTTGATTTGTTCTTTCTGTGAATAAAATATGGGTTTGTGAGATTTGCAAATCATTGCATTCTGGTTATATTTACATTTTATCCAAATTTTATGGAATTGGGGTTCTGAGATGTATTTTTGCGATCTATAGAACCCACGAACAGAAAAGTGAGACTATAGAAGCTGACCTCTTGCATCCATTCAGCTGTGTAAATGCACTAGTGTTGCAATTGCTTTCACTTACACTACTTATTTCTGCTTTAGTATGATAGAGAGAAAACAAGAGAGATATATAAATGACTCAATGCATCAGTGGTCAATATTTGCATTATAGACACCTTAAATCCAATGCTACACTACAAAACATGGTACAAAATAATAATAAAACAAAATATTTGTTCTTCAATAAATGTTTGTACTTCAGATTAACTATATTTTTGAGTGTCCCATTCTACATCCATCCCCATTTCCTGTTATAATAACCTCCACTATTCTGAGAAGATGTTCCACTAGATTTTGTGGAGATTTGCGTGAGATTCATTAAGCAACGAGGGTGTTAGTAAAAGGCACAACAAAAGGTAAAAGGGCATTGTCATACTGGAACAAGTTCTGGGTCTCCTACTTCAGGTGAAGGAAAAGTTTCATTCTTCTACATCCATATAGGCTTTGAATGTCCATATAGTGTAGGTTACATCCATTATAAAACAGTATAATTACCTGCATGTCCTCATGACATTAAGCAATAAGTTCTCTCAGTTTCGAACACAGTGATTTTCAAACCATTCATGGAAAGTTCACTTTTCTAAAAACATTACAATCCTTTGCATATTCTTTATAAACTCCTGAGGCTCCTGAGTCTTGTAAATACACCATGTTATGTTCTGGATGATGCTTATTTATGCTCAAGAGTCTCACAGCATATAAAATATATAAAATATGCAGTCGTATAGCATATATATTGCCGTCTGGACTTTTTTTCTGGATTGTTAACGTAAAATGTGAATAAATTATCTGTGAAATGCAAGAAAATTAAAAAGTATACCTGCGAAACACGTGACAAGTTTCATTCTGTGGTATCTTTAGTACAGTTACTGTACCAATTAAAAGTAGATTCAGTTTAATTTTAATTATTTTTATTTGTATAGGGCTTTTAACAATGGACATTGTCTCACAGCAGCTTTACATAGATTTTTTAGTGGTATGAAAGAATGTATAAATTTAGTTCCTATCAGTTTGTTACACATGATTATAATTATATCCCTAATGAGGGAGCCAGTGGTGACTGTGTCAAGGAAAAATTCCCTGAGGAAAAAACCTTGAGAGGAACCAGACTCAATACCAGTGACAGGCCGTGCATTTGGTACCTCGGCCTTCAGTGGGGACTTACCTGACTTGATCCACCTCTTAATACCACCACTATCACGTCGCAATTATAGAAACCATCAATACAATACAATGTGTGGCATTACAGAGAAAGAGGAATTTCACATATGGAGGGTAAAAACCATTTTACTAAAGCAAGAAAGCCAGTTAAGACTCCAAACCTCCACACTACAACCGCAACTGTGCACATACATCATCTGGAGCAGTTCAGAATCAATATTTGTCTAATAACATGACAAAAACATTAAAATGTAAATAAAATACAACCTATTTACCAGAGATGCAAACTCATAATGTGCAGCGCTCCTCAGAGGCTGTAATCCAGTGGTACCGCACGTATTCACTGGTCTGGAAGTGGTGAACAAACCCTTTCCCGGGCTAAAACATGCTAGATAGCTTCGGGGTTGGCCGACCTCCTCATGATGTCTAGCTTTTCTTCAAAATGGATTTTTAAGTATGTCCAAAACCAAATTAATTTCTGTTCCTCCGTAGGTGTAAAAAAGTCTAACTCAGATGTATTAATGTGTGCAGAGCTACACACGTGTTTTACCAGTCGAACTCGGCTGTAACAGTTTCCCTCTGAACAACCAATCAGAGGAAGGAAAAATGCTGACGCTATTCTGGGCCAGCTAGCTGCCCTGTGAGGCGAATATGAAATCTGATTGATTAAAGAAACAGACTAATTTCTCATTGAGACTAAGGTAAAAAGGCCAGCAGTACTGACTTTGAAGGCCCTTTGCAGATTAGATTGACATGGCAGCACATAGAGGCTGAAATCTAATTGGACAAAAAACTAACATCCACATACACTGGAAGCAGTGTAGCCGAGAGAAACGCTATGAAATGAAGAGAATAAACTGTTGGGAATAAATTAATACAATTTCATGGAACAAATATTAGAATTTAGGTTGTAGCTGTAGGTCAGTGCTTTTGAGTGTTGAGGCCAGCAGAGAAGGCTTTGCTCACCCTGACCGCCCACCACTATTTAAAACCCATCTTTATCATGGTGGCATCAAATTTACTCCGTTTGCTCTTATAAAAAGCTCCACTCGTTCTGAGAAGATGTTCCACTAGATTTTTTGTGGCGATTTATGGAGATTCATTCAGCTACAAGAGCATTAACAGTTGCTGATTTAGGTGAGGTGAGGAGGTTGCAGTCAACATGAAAATTTCCTCCTGAAGGTGTTCAATAGAATTGGGGTGCTAAATTCCCAATCCAACGCATGTAAAACATATCTTCATGAATTTGTGCACTTTGTGTTATGCTGAAACAGGTTTGGGTCTCCTAGTTCAAGTGAACGGAATATTCCATGCTACCAAACGCATCTGATGATGTTTTATACACTTGTGCACCTCCAGATTTTGTGGTAATACCACATATGGATGGAAAAGTCAGATGTCCCAGTATGTATGTCCATATAGTGTATGTAAGAGTTATTTACTAAGGGGATTCATAGTCTGTGTCCAAGTGAACAAATATCAGAATTGGTGGAAGAAGTAGGTCTTTAGCCATTGTTTAAAGACTGCTAGTGACTCTTCGGACATAGTAAGTTCCTTTTACCAGCTAGTCTTTAACCAGTATCTTTAGAGTACTGTACAGTTTAGAGTTAGATGTTGTGAAATGCTGTGAAGTCCATTTTTTGGTCCATTTTTGCTCTTATTTGAGCTCCATTGTTTTAAATCAGATGCAGGCAGCAACAAGAAGTTAATGGAGGGTGTTTAGTGAAGAGAGCTGTGTAAGGGGTTGTGTAAGAATTTGGAAGTGCTGAAAGACACTTCCAGAAAACCTCACAAAAATCTACATTTGTGTGGAACATCTACAGTACACATACCAACCTGTGACGAAGAATAACTGTCAGTTCTCTATTAGACTTGGATTATGTGGGGCGTCCGTCATACAAGTCCTTTAAGTGCAATCATTTCCTAGTGTGTGTGTGTGTGTGTGTGTGTGTGTGTGTGTGTGTGTGTGTGTGTGTGTGTGTGTGTGTGTGTGTGTGTTAAGCTGCTCATCAGAGCTCTTTGATGTGTATCAGGTCTGTAGGTTTTTAACAGGATTTAGCCGGCTGACAGGCGGCTGAATGTGTGGAGGAACTGTGATGGCAGCAGGGCTGGAAAACGCTGCAACAGGATTAGGATCATATTCTAACAGCCGCTGTCACCTCATGAATGAGCTCCGCTTCCCCAGAGACAGCTTGCCTTGAAAACACGCTGGCTGGCTGTGTGTGTGTGTGTGTGTGTGTGTGTGTGTGTGTGTGTGTGTGTGTGCATTAAGTAATGGCTAACCTTATTACCCATCATTAGCAAGATCATTTTAAATGCTAAATGTTAGCTCTTATCTGTTATGACTGTAGCTAGCTAGTTAACTGTAATGTTAAAACTAGCATGCTAACCGCTAAGTTGTCTGTGTCTGCAGGCAACCATACATTAAGCATTAAGCTAGGTAGGAAATATAATATTGATGTGTTTTTTCAAATGTAGCATTTATACGTATAATTATTAAAGTATTAATTATTTACTGTATTTATTGAAATATTCTACACTCTGACAGTTGCTTTAGTTAATGTAGTATAACTGGTATATCAGGAATAATAAGCAGGCTAACCTTTAAAGTAGTTAATGTGCAGCTTGTATAGCAGTACTGATTTACTGTCCTCTAAAAATAACTTAACATACAGCAATTATTGTCAAAATAGCTGGTAAGAAATGTGAGTACACCCTCAGTGAACATGTCAAAACTGTGTCCATAGTGTGAATATTTTGTGTGAGCACCACTCTTATGTAGCACTGCCTTAATCATCCTGGGTGTGGAATTCACCAGAGCTGCACAGGTTGTTTCTGGGATCCTCTTCCACTCCTCCATAATGACATCATGGAGCTGCTGGATGTTAGACACATGGTGCTCCTCCACCTTCAGCTTGATAATGCCTCACAGGTGCTCAATAGGGTTCAGGTCTGGAGACATACTTCCACCTTATCATCTTCAGCTTCCTCAGCAAGGCAGTTGTCATCTTGGTGTGTGTTTGAGGTTGTTATTATGTTGGAAAACATGCTGGACACCATCTGAGCCAAAACAAGTTTATCTTGTCTTGTCTAATCAGACCACAGGACATGGTTCCAGTAATTTATGCTCTTGGACAGGTTGTCTCCAGCAAACTTTTGTGGGATTTCTTGTAAGCAGCTTCAGAAGAAGCTTCCTTCTGGGACAAAGACCACGCAAACCGATTTGATGCCGTGTGTGGCGTACAGTCTGAGCCTTGACAAGTGGATCTTCTGCTTCTTTAACCTTTAAAGCAATGCTGCAGCACTCATGTGTCTGTTTTTTACAGCAGATTCTGCACCTGACCACAGCACGAGGACTACATTTCTTTGATGGACCCTTGCGAGGCCTGTTCTGAGTGCAACTCAGTGGAACTCGTCTAGGAAATCCTCTCTATGACTCTGGCCACTGTACTTTTTCAGCCATCTTCGTGGGGAACACCAATTCTAATTCTCAAATCCTCAGAGAGTCTTTACAATGAGGTGACATGTTGAACATCCAGTGGTCAGTATGAGAGAATTGAACTCAAAGCACCAAATTTGAACTGCTATTATACAAGATACACAAATGAGTCTGGTCCCGACAAGCCAAAACAAGACAAAAACATAATCATAATGAATAGAAAGTGTGGCTTTGCACAGTTAAACAACGTACAGCTGTTTTGACAGTAATGGCTGTGAGTTATTTTTCAGAGGACAGTAAATCTGTACTGCTATACATGCTGCACAGTGACTACTTTAAAATATATCCAAGTTTCATTTCTATAGTATTGTTTTTACATTGACTGTATTTGGCAGACACCCTTTTTTACAGCGACTTACAGCTAGCACCTGCACACATGGGACAGTGGAAAAGCATTAGTTATGTGATCAAGCGATTGTGTGCTTAGTGTTGTCAACACTTGCTTAGGTAAAGTAGCCAACACATGCATAAAATAATTGTGGGAATAATGATGATTGGTCACTAGGAGCATTCATGCTCAGTGATTGGCCTTTGGGAGCAATAGTAAGCTATGATTTGTCATTGGAATCAATATTGATTAGTTATTGGTCATTGAGATAAATCTTCTTCTTTTTCTTTCGGCTGCTTCAATTAGGGGTCGCCACAGCGGATCATCCGTCTCCATACCACCCTGTCCTCTACATCTGCCTCTTTCACACCAACTACCTGCATGTCTTCCCTCACCACATCCATGAACCTCCTCCTTGGTCTTCCTTTTTTCCTCCTTCCTGGTGGCTCCATCATCAGCATTCTTCTACCAATATAATTTATGTCCCTCCTCTGCACGTCCCCACATGTCACCCAAACATCCTACATGAGCTATCCCTCTAATAAACTCATTTCTAAGGTCATTGAGATAAATAGTGGTCACTAATTGATTAGTGGAATTAGTGGTGGTCACTGATTGGTTATTGAAAGCAATGGTGGTCATTGATTGGTCACCTGGAGAAATGGTGAGTATCTCTGGTTTGTGTTTCTGAAAGGCACTCAGTCAGTTTGGCTTGTGTTAGCCTGAATCCTAATGCAGATTTATTAACTAGCAAATGTGTACACATTTCTTTATTTTGAATGATATGAAAGTCCTTTTACACTTCACTTTCATACCACACTTTTTATTTTCTGTTGCTCTTCCAACCTGGTTTATCCTTTAGCTAATTTGGGTGGTCAAAGTTGTGATCATTAATGGCACTAGTTAATGAAAATCTGTAAATAAATCTTGAAAGTTTGAAATTTGAAGCTGAACTTCCAGGTGCTCACTGAGAAGCTAAACCTTTGGACACACTTCTTGAAAAAAGTGGATGAGATGGACTCAGGTGTATATCTTCCAGACATTGGGTGCTAATGCTGACATGAACCATCGGCATTTCTCCATTTACACTACCTGTTTAAGCTCATTTGCACTGCATTTATCACTTCAATGTAAACCAATTTGGCCCAAAACCAGACATAGCAGGAGCTCAAGTGACTGATAATAGAGAAAGAGAATCGTGTCCAGCAACTATGCTTTTCATCCTGCTGGATAAGCAGCATAACGCAAACCTGCATCGCCAAAGTGTTGAGTCACAGAATCTTCACAATCGTGCTCAGAGCTTAAATTCTGCTGTACACGGATCAGCAGACTCGCGTAAAAACTCGCATCGGCGTAGCGATGTAAAGATTTAACATGTTGTGTGAAACTTTTATCGTCCACAAGGCAGACGTGTCCCATGACAAACGTTATTAGCTCCAGCATTAGGACGATATCAGGACCTCGGTGGCTCTGGACGTCTTTCGAATGAGACATTACGAGGGAATGATCCTGGTTTAACTGAAGGCACTTCTCATCTTTAAAGCATGTGATGGCTTTTCAGGAGAAAATGGCTTCGGAGAAGTTTATATAAGATTGCTTGGCGTTTCCCGGCGAACTGACTGAGGTGTTTTCCGCTCACCAATGAGACGTGAAATGCTGTTTTTGTCCAAAGGATGTTTTTTGGATCTTTTTTTTGCCAGGTGCAGCAGGTGCTTTGCTGTTGGAAAGTGAATGCTGATGCTAATGATGATTTACATGATGCATACCAGTGGACTGCCTTTTTTTAAACATTCTTCCTTTCTTTTCTACAATATTTTATGCTTTTTCATTCTTCACTTTATTTCCTATTGATCTGCCTCCTTCAATATTTCTCTGCTTTTTCTTACTTTTTTCTTGGTATTTACTTAATCTGCGTTTGACTTTTGCTTCCTTTACTTTCTCCTTCAATTTACTTTTTGTCCTTTATTTTGTCTTTTGCTTTGTTACATTATATGGCAGATGTTTACAAGGTTTGTGGACATCTGACCATAAGCTAGCTACAGGTATGTGCTTTTTGAATATGCTGTTCCACATTGAGTCCTGATTGGCTGTTATAATAACCTCCACTCTTTAGGGAAGAATTTCCACTAGACTTTGTGGAGATTTGTGTGAGATTCATTCAGCTACAAGGGTGTTAGTAAAGTCAGGTGTTGATGTACAGTAGTTGAGGTGAGGAGGCCTGGGGTGCAGTCAGCGTTCGATAGGGTTGGTGCTCTATAGCAGGAGATCTTCCACTCCAACCCATGTAAAGCAGATCTTCACGAAGCATCATACCAAGGGGCATTGTCATGCTGGAACAGGTTTGAGTCCTAGTTCAAGTGAGGGGAAAATTTCCCACATTTCCCTTCTGCCCTTTCATTTTTTGTGCTTTAAAAAAATTATCTCATTATTATATATCTGGGGTGTAACGGTACACAAAATTCACAGTTCGGTATGTACCTCGGTTTTTAAGTCAAGTTTCAGGTCAATTTCGGTATGTTTGGGGGACAAAATGCAAAACATACAATTGTTGTCATTTTTATTAAATAATTTATTTATTTATTTATTTATTTATTAATTAATTTATTCATTTATTCATTTTCTCCCGCTTATCCATAATTCGGGTCGCGGGGGCAGCAGTCTAAGCAGGCCCCCGCCTTTGACTGCTGCCCAATCCTCACAGCACCGTCCCTTACGGTCCCTCCTGCAGGTGGTGAGCCCACGGGAAGTTAATTAATTTATTCGTTTATTATTGATAACATTTAAGATCATCAACATTTGAACAGTTTAGATTTTTTTAACAATTGTAAATAAAAATGCCTGCTTGGTTAAATAATATAAAATATTATAAAATATTATATGAAAAAAATCTTTATTATACTGATTAAATTGAGTAATCAATTAAATTGCCACAAATTAAACTAATTAAATTAAAATAAATGAATTGAAAAATGAAATTTTATAGTTTACATTTGTCAGACCACATTTTGGTAATACAGATGTGCATGTAAGTGTGTGTGTGTGTGTGTGTGTGTGTGTGTGTGTGTTTGTTTTACACTTAATATTACATTTTGTAAAGATATGATCTACTGTTGTATTTATTTCAGCATACTTTAACAAATGTCTTAATTCCTTCCAACATTTATTCATTTACTCTCTCGATAAGTGGAATTGTCAGGATTTTCTGCTTTTAAGAGAAATTTTTTAAGCTGGACCCAAAATGCTTAAGAATTCTTTGGTGTTTTAAAACATGCGCGAAACAAATCGTATTTCCGGTACGAAGTGAGTCGCCACAGTGACACTGCGCTAACTCCAGTTTCTTTTTTATACCACTGGCATTGTTGTGTATGTTTATGTTTATGTTGTTCAAGTTTAATAATAATTAAAAAATGCGCTCAAAGTGCGAGGTGGTGACTAAACAAACATGCAGTCTGCCACTTAATACATGAAAATACAGGAAACTCAGATTTAAACTATGTTCTGGTATATTCGGTATACATGTGCACCGAACAGAAAGTTTTTGAAGTGTGAAACAACTGAAAGTCATATTGTAGGTTCTTCAAAGTAGGCATCAAGAGAATGCCAAGAGTGTGCAAAGCAGTAATCTAAGCAAAAGGTGGCTACTTTGAAGAACCTACAATATGACATATTTTCAGTTCACTTTTTTGTTATGTATATAATTCCATATATAATTCCACATGTGTTAATTCATAGTTTTGATGCCTTCAGTGTGAATTTTCATAGTCATGAAAATAAAGAAAAGTCTTTAAATGAGAAGGTGTGTCCAAACTTTTGGTCTGTACTGTGTATATATATATATATATATATATATATATATATATATATATATATATATATATATATATATATATATTATATATTTATATATTTATATATATCCTTCTATTTCCTTCTTCAAGTATTCTTCCTTCTGCTTTTTGTATCGCAAGTTCAAATCCCAAGCCAACAAGCTGCCACTTCTGGGCCCTTAATCCTCACCTGCTTAATTTTACATTTATATTAGTAGCATTTGGCAGATGCCCTTCATCCAGAGTGACTTACATTTATCCCAATCATACAACTGAGCAGTAATGGGGTTAAGGGTCTTGCTCAGGGACCCAGGAGTGGTAGCTTGGTGTGGGATTTGAAGTCACAACCTTCGGATACGAAGTCTAATGCCTTAACCATTAAGCTACAACCTCCCCAGTTTATAAATTAGATTTTATATTTATTTATATTAATAATATTTATATATATAGAATAGCTTTTATTTGTCACATATACTTTACAGCACAGTGAAATTCATTCTTTATATATCCAAGCTTGCGTCAGAGCGCAGGATCAGCTATGATATGACACCCATTGAGCACAGAGGGTTCAGGGCCTTGCTCAAGGGCCCAAGATATTTATAAGGTCTTGAAGGTCTTGAACCCCAGACCTTCCAATCATTAACCCAGCACCTTAACCACTGAGCTACCACTCCCCTATATATAACAGAATACAAATAATTAATTAGTTTATTAATCAATTTTATCAAAGAGATCATTGTAAGTGCCATAAATGTTCTTTGGATATGCTTTTTGTTACCATGCCTAGTCACTAGAGTCAAGTTAGATTTTTTAGGAGCAAGAATCAGATGTAAAGGAATATTTTAAGACAACAGGATGCACTTGCCACTTAAATAAAACTCAAACATTTCTGAAACAGAGACATCACAGCGAACACGGATGAATAAATGGACTGCAACCAAAAAAAAAAAAAAAAAAACATTTAAATATATATCAAGCCTAGAACAAACCCATATTTACATCACGAGCAAAAGGAAATGAAAATGTCATGTGTCATTAAGTTCATCTGCAGCACCTTCAAATGTTCCTCTCAAACACACACAAAGGGAAAATTAAAGAGCAAAACTAAAAGAAAGAAAGAAAAATATTGACCACATCCTCCTTTCCAATGAAGCGGTAAACTGGAGGCCTAGGTGTCATTCCATTTAATGACAGGATGCTATTGTGTTTCTTAATGTTCCTACGCGTTTTCACGCAACATTACACACCATGAGGACGAACCACAATAACAATCCTTTGGAATACAAGCACATTGCATACATCGTGATAACTGGGTGAAAAAGCATCAAGACAACTTTACTCTGTGGATTTCTTTCTTGTTAAGAGAATCTGAAGCCTTTTTTAAAAAATCAACAATCAAAATTCCTCAATTTACACAAACTTTGTGTGTACCATCAAGAGAAACACAAGCTACTGCTTTTGCCATATTAAGCAATACTTCACATGCCATCCTGAGACCCAAAACATTTGCTTCTGTCAACATAAAAAACTAAATCTCTACTCCTGCCATCCTAAAACCCAAAAGATCTACTCCTGAGACTCAACAAGCTCTACTCCCACCATCTTCCTAAAACCCAAAGGTTCTACTCCTGCTTTCCCCAAAACTGGACATTTTTATCCCTGAAGTTTTATTTGTGCCATCAAGAGAAATGCAAGATTATACATCTGCCATGGGGAGAACTGTATGCCATTAAACTCACACAAACTCAACTCCACTCCACTGTACTCCACTCTACTGTACTTTACTGCACTCTACTCTACTGTATTCTACTGTATTGTATTCCACTTTACTGTACTTCACTGTACTCTACTGTACTGCACTCTACTATACCGTACTCTACTGTATTGTATTCCACTCTACTTCACTTTATTGTACTGTACTGTACTCCACTCTACTGTACTTTACTGTACTCTACTGTACTTCACTCTACTGTTCTGCACTGTACTCCACTCTACTGTACTTTACTGTACTCTACTGTACTTCACTCTACTGTACTCTACTTTTATGCACTGTACTCCACTCTACTGTACTTTACTGTAATCTACTGTACTGCACTCTACTCTACTGTATTGTACTCTACTTTACTGTACTATACTGTACTGCACTCTACTGTACACTACTCTACTGCACTCTACTATACTGCATGCTACTGTACTCTACTTTAATATACTGTACTCTACCTTACTGTACTCTACTCTACTTTACTGTACTTTACTGTACTGTACTCTACATTAGTGTACTCTACACTACTCTATACTGCTTTAATGTACTCTAGTCTACTGCACTGTACTCTACTCTATTGCACGCTACACTACTCTACTTTACTCTTTACTACTTTACTGTATATACTTTACTGTAATCTAGTATACTCTACGGTACCCTATTGTACTAAACTCTACTGTACTCTACACTACATATAATAACAAACGTGAATCCACTGTGTTGTATTTTGTTAATTTTTCTAGCTTGGGGGTTTGAGTTTAATGGTAATGTATTGTGTGTTTGCGGCCGGTGCAGCCCCTTTAAGAAGGTAGCGGATGGAGGTAAAACATGTGACCGAGGAAAGCATCTTGACATGCATCAAGAGTGAGTCATAGACAGATGTGGTGGAGAGAATCTGGTAATTTTCCAAAAACTAAACATAATTCAGAATCAGATACTAATTAAACCAGAAATAATGTAAGTTATGTATTCTTTCTGTGCGGCCTGGGACCAATTGACCCACAGACCGGTGCCGGTCTGCAGCCCAGGGGGTTGGGGACCACTGCTCTACTGTCCTGTACTGTACTCTACTGTACACTGCTCTACTGTCTTGTCCTGTACTCTACTGTACACTACTCTACTGTACTCCACTATACTGTACTCTACTGTACACTACTCTACTGTACTCCACTCTACTGTACACTACTCTACTGTACTCCACTATACTGTACTCTACTGTACACTACTCTACTGTACTCCACTCTACTGTACACTACTCTACTGTACTCCACTATACTGTACTCTACTGTACACTACTCTACTGTACTCCACTCTACTGTACTCCACTATACTGTACTCTAATGTACACTACTCTACTGTACTCCACTATACTGTACTCTACTGTACTTCACTCTACTGTTCTCTACTGTACTCTACTTTACTGTACTTCACTCTACTGTTCTCTACTGTACTCTATTTTAGTGTACTCCACTATACTGTACTCTACTGTACTTCACTCTACTGTTCTCTACTGTACTCTACTTTACTGTACTTCACTCTACTGTTCTCTACTGTACTCTACTTTACTGTACTCTACTGTACTTCACTCTAAAGTTCTCTACTGTACTCTACTTTACTGTACTCCACTATACTGTACTCTACTGTACTTCACTCTAAAGTTCTCTACTGTACTCTACTTTACTGTACTCCACTATACTGTACTGTACACTACTTTACTGTACTCCACTATACTGTACTCTACTGTACACTACTCTACTGTACTCCACTATACTGTACTCTACTGTACACTACTCTACTGTACTCCACTATACTGTACTCCACTATACTGTACTCTACTGTACACTACTCTACTGTACTCCACTCTACTGTACTCCACTATACTGTACTCTAATGTACACTACTCTACTGTACTCCACTATACTGTACTCTACTGTACACTACTCTACTGTACTCCACTCTTCTGTACTCCACTATACTGTACTCTACTGTACACTACTCTACTGTACTCCACTATACTGTACTCTAATGTACACTTCTCTACTGTACTCCACTATACTGTACTCTACTGTACTTCACTCTACTGTTCTCTACTGTACTCTACTTTACTGTACTTCACTCTACTGTTCTCTACTGTACTCTACTTTACTGTACTCCACTATACTGTACTCTACTGTACTTCACTCTAAAGTTCTCTACTGTACTCTACTTTACAGTACTTCACTCTACTGTTCTCTACTGTACTCTACTTTACTGTACTCTACTGTACTTCACTCTAAAGTTCTCTACTGTACTCTACTTTACTGTACTCCACTATACTGTACTCTACTGTACTTCACTCTAAAGTTCTCTACTGTACTCTACTTTACTGTACTCCACTATACTGTACTGTACACTACTTTACTCCAATCTACTGTACTCTACTGTACTGCATTTTTTTTACTGTACTCTACTTTACACTACTCTACTGTACTTAACTATACTGTACTGTACTCTACCCTACTCCACTCTACTGTACTGCACTCTTCTTTACTGTACTCTGTATGTAATGTAAAATGTAATGTACTCTACTCTACACTACTCTACTTTACACTACTCGACTGTACTCTAGTCTACTCTACTGTACTCCACTCTAGTTTACTTTACTGTACTCTACTGCACAGTACTCTACTGTACTCCACTTTACTGTACTGTGCTCTATTGTACTCTACTTTACACTACTCTACTGTACTCAAGTCTACTCTACTGTACACTACTCAACTGTACTTAAATGTACTGTACTGTACTCTACTGTATTCTAGTCTACTTTACTGCACTGTACTCTACTGTACTTGACTCTACTGTGCTCTATTGTACTCCATTCTACTTTACACTACTCTACTGTACTCAAGTCTACTCTACTGTACTCTACTTTACTTTACACTACTCCACTGTACTCCACTGTACTCTACTCTTCTTTACTTTACACTACTCTACTGTACTCCACTCTACTGTACTGTACTCTACTGTACTCTACTCTACTGTACTGTACTCTACTGTACTCCACTCTACTGTACTGTACTCTACTGTACTGTACTCTACTGTACTGTACTCTACTGTACTCCACTCTACTGTACTGTACTCTACTCTACTGTACTCTACTGTACTGTACGCCATCCTAAAACCCAAGAAGCTACATTTTGCTTTCCTGAATATAACAATATAAATTTTGTTTGTGTCGTAAATGCAGGTACAATAAAAAATGTCAGACCCGAATGCTAACAAGTGATTTTATTAACACAAACTTAATAAATAGTGATTATTTTGGGTTATTTTAGGTATAAGGGTTGATGTTTTCTTTTATAGTGTTTAGGAGCAAATTTTTCACGGGTGGTGCAGCACATAACACTTAATTACTCACTTTCATCATGAATGTATTATTTGGTAGCGAATGTAGAAAAGAGAAAAAAATAAAACATGATAATCAAAATAATATAGTGGTTGTAAAAAAAAACAACATGTGCTCATATATAAGTATGAATCAACATTGAATCTACACACACACACACACACACACACACACACCAGAGTGGTTTATTTAGTTTTAGGAATGCAGATTATATTAAATAATGCCAAATATGTCTGCATTAAAATGTAATCATAATTCACAATTCATAATCAGAACTGAATGAAACCCTTAGGCCACGCCCACACCGAAGTCTGGATCGTGAGTAGCTCGATAAATTTTAATGAGATAATGTCCTTTTAATCTGTCAATCTGTGTGACAAAGATAACCTGTGTGTGCATATGTGTGTGTGTGTGTGTGTGTGTGTGTGTGTGTGTGTGTGTGTGTGTGTGTGTGTGTGTGTGTGTGTGTTTAGTGGTGCGTGTTGAAGCTTTTGTTCTTGGCACAAAGCTTTTCCACTTCTCTCATAAGACGTAAACACATCTCTTCTTGCCAGGGCGGAGCCACACACTGCACTCCTATAGGCAAACCCACACCACCTTGTATGGCCTGTAACACACACACACACACACACACACACACACACACACACACACACAGTTCAAAGTTTACAAGTTCACATTGATATGCAGTGTGTCCCAAACCACATGCTACATCACAACTAAATCTCCCCTCTCTTATTTTCTCATTAAATAGGAAACACATTAAATGTTTATACTGGAATATTTCTAAGGTTTGGCACTAATTTGTTGGCTGATGGTGAAGTTAGCGATTGACTCAATCTCGCAGAATTCTGTTTGAGCAGAATGTTGGTCTACCGTCTTAAACCTGAAAATCAAAATAGCTCCTTAAACTTCTTCTCATACCAGGCTGAGCTCTAACAAACTCTATTCTTGCCATTAAAATATCTAGCAAGCTCTACTCCTTCCATTCTAAAATTCAAGAAGCTTAACTTCTGCCACCCTGAGACCAGACAAGCTCTTCTCAAGCTGTCTTAAAATTCTAGAAACTCTAGAATGTAGAAATGCTGCCCTCTTGTGGCAAGATACAATATTATCCTGAAACGTTCATTGAAACTAATAATTTTGTAAAAGCAAAAATCATCTTAACTGGTTTCAGCCCCCTCAATTTAAGCTTCTTTTTGAAATTCTTATGTTAAAAACATGAAAAACTGATTATCAATTATGATTAATTGTTAGTTTTCTTTCTGAATATTAGCATGTCTACAGTATATATTTTATAGGCATGGCTCAAAATCTCTACTTCTGTCATCCTGAGACCCAAAAGCTACAATTCTGCCTGATTAATTGTCGGTTTGCCTTTTAAACATTAACATATCCAAGCCAAGCCACAAGCCAAACTCCTCTAAATAATCTCCTGACCTCTTGAAAGCCACAAGTTCTACTCCTGCTTTCCGGAGGCCACATGCCCTATTTCTGCCATCCTGAGACCCAACAACTTTTTCTTGCTTTCTTGCTTCTTGCATGCTGAAAGACAAAAAGCTCTACTACTCCCTACATGAGAGCCAAAATCTCTTCCCCTGCCATCCTGGCAAGTTCCACCCCTGCCATTCCAACATCACAGGCCATATTCTTGCCATCCTGAAACCCAATAAACTCAATTTCTGCCATCCTGTGACAAAATGTCATATTTCTGCCACACTGAGAGCCTATGGCACAGAATATCCTTTATTTGTCACATATTCATTACAGCACAGTGAAAATCTTTTCTTCGCATATCCCTGCTTGCTCATAGCGCAGGTTTCTGGAGCACAGTGGGTTAAGGGCCCAAGAGTAGCAGCCTGGCGATACTGGGGCTTGAATCACTGACCTTTCGATCAGTAACCCAGCACCTTAACCACTGAGCTACTACTCCCCCTATGAACTCTACTACTGCAACCCAGAAACCCAGAAGCCAATTCCTGCAATCCTGAGACCCAAAAGCTCTATTCCTGCCACCTAGAGAGAATATAAGCTCTACTACCCCTACCCTGAGACCCAAAAGTTATATTGCTGCCATCCTGACACCCAAAAGCTGCCACCCTGAGATCCTATAAGCTCTATTTCTGCCTAATTCATTGTCAGAAAGGCTATAAAAGCAAATGAAAGGTTCAAAAATACAGTAATCCCCCGTTTATCGCTGAGGTTACGTTCCAAAACCGCCCACGATAAACAGACGCCACCCCAAAAAAGCTATTTTATGTATACGGTACTGTACTGTATTAACATTTTACTTCATTTTATAATTAATAATTATATTTTGATTAATAAATTCCATTATTTTAACATAAAACTAAATAAATTTTTTGGTCGGTTGTTTCAGAGACCGGGAAAATCAGCCGAACAAATTAGTTTTGTGGCAAATGCAATTCGGCGATAAACCGGGGCGTGAGACTCGGACCGCCGTAAAGCGGGGGATTACTGTATAGTAATATAGCTAAAACCACAGATGCAGGACCTTTGCTTGGAATTTTACGGCAGAAATGTTTCTGTTGTTCAGATGCCCTAAGAAGCATCTCAAACAAGTTACTCCGCCCCTTTTGCTACTAAAATAAAAAAATAGTAAAAAATAAAAGTTGAACGTCAGTGTTTTGAGTGACTTACACGACTCGATTTGTTACCTGTATCAAGGCGAGTCAAAGATTAAACTCTGAGTCATGTTACCTTGACAAAGGTCTTGTATGAGACGTCTCCAAAGTTCCCTTTGTAGTGTTTGAGCTGATCTTCATCCTCGTCCGTGACCACTGTAACAGGAACGACTCCGACGGGGAAGTTGAGCACGTTGTAGAGAGCGGTGTAACTCAGAGGACCTGAACACAACGACACGGGTTACACACCGTCCACTTTACATACGGATATCAGAAGGTCATTAGTTCATTAGTATAACTTTCTTTTTTTGTATTGTTGAAAGATTTATGATCAAACTCTTGATGTCACCCAAATGAGGATTGGTTCCCCTTTTGAGTCTGGTTCCTCTCAAGGTTTCTTCCTCATTACATCTAAGGGAGTTTTTCCTTGCCACAGTCACCACGGCTGCTCATCAGAGATAAATACACACCATTCACCTAAACTGTTGATTTCTGTAAAGCTGCTTTGAGACAATGTCTGTTGTGAAAGCGCAATTGAAATAAACTTCACTTGACTTTCGGCTTCTCCCATTAGGGGGCGCCATGGCGGACCATCCGCATGTTTTGATTTGGCACATGTTTTTACGCTGGATGCCCGTCCTAACGCAACCCTCCCCATTTATCCGGGCTTGGGACCGGCCCTAATGGCTGGGGTTGGTTCCCTGACCGGGGATCGAACCCGGGCCGCAGCGGTGAGAGCGCTGCATCCTAACCTCTAGACCACCAGGGAACCTTTTTAGTTAATTAGTATAAAACCCAATAAAATAATAAATGGCTATAATATGTCCTCCACCCTGTCCTCTACATCTGCCTCTTTCAAACCAACTACCTGCATGTCTTCCCTCACCACATCCATAAACCTCCTCCTTGTTCTTCCCCTTTTCTTCTTCCTGATATCTCCATCCTCAGCATTCTTCTACCAATATAACTCATGTCCCTTCTCTGCACATGTCCAAACCATCTCAATTTCGCCTCCCTCACCTTGTCTCCAAAACGACCTACATGCGCTGTCCCTCTAATAAACTCAACGAAAACCTCATCTTCATCTCTGCTACCTCCTGCTCCACCTCCTGTTTGTTTTTACACATGAGATATTATGAGATACACGCTATATTATGCGTATTATTCATAATTTATTAATTATATAATTATATTTATTGATATATTTATTAATGAATATATTCTTATTTATTTCCTTTAGCACATTTTTATGATTCAGTGCTGTTTCTTTTTTTTTCTTGTAAAAAAGTTCAGTGTTATTTACATGGATTGTTTGTTTGTTTGTTTGTTTTTTTTGTTTTTTATCCAGTATCCATTCTAATCGGTTGATTAATAGGTTATCGGCAAGCACGATCCAGTCTAGCTTTTGGTACCAATAAAATCCACTATCGGTTCCTAAAGAAAGGAAAAATTATGTGGCCCTCACAGAAAAGAGGACCCCTGATGTATAGCATATTGTTTACAAGCAACTCTTCCAACTTATTTAACATTGTAGGTTACCGCTTAGTTTTCCGGTGTAGTTGAAGTTGTAGGCCGGCCCCAGCATGGGGCAGAGGAGAACATCCAGCTCCAGCCTCTTCCACTCAGCTACAGTCTCATGGATGTAATCCTACAGACATGAACATCGAGCTGTAATGTTCTCTATGATAATAATAATAATTCACGAACATCCGAACATGTCAATGCTTTATTAAAGGCAAATAAAATCACACACACACACACACACACACACACACACACATACCTCAGCCTCTTTGTGCTGTTTCCACAGATCTGCTGGAGAGCTACCAAGCAAAAAACACACATGAGAAGAAAGTGAAAAGCTCAGGAGATAAAATATGGAAAGGATACATTATGCAGTGGCGCTATTTTATTATTAATTTTTACTGAAAAATAAATACAAAAATAAATGAGTAAGTCTTCCTTGTGGAATATTCAGCCAGTGTTCACATTCATCCCAAATGTGTTTAATATAGTTGAGAGCTTTATAGATCTTCTACACATATCCAAGCATATCTTCATGGAGCTGGATTTGTGCACAGCAGCACTGTCACGCTGGAACAGGTTTGGGTCTCCTTGTTCAAGTGAAAATTCTATGCTATACAGTAGCAACCAAAAACATCCGTTTCGGATTGTGTCCTCCAAGTTCGTGGTAACAGTTTGGAGAAGAACCACATATGGCTGGAAAATCGAGTGTTCCAGTACTTTTGTTCATATAGTGTAAAAAATCCATCTATATTGTTTGAGTAACTATTACACATGCTGCCTGGTTACATCACAATCTCACCTGACTTGTTTGTTATTAGAAGCGATTTGTGTTGTTGCTGTTTTATGACATTGTTTGTGTTTAAAGTGTGTGATGATTATTTAGATGTACATGTAGCTCCAGCTAGAACCAAACCTCACACACCAACCACAGACCTTCAAATTCCAGTGAACATCGCATCTTACCTGACTCCACTGGAGGCGTGTATGAGGGCAGCCATGCGTGGATACTGAGGGAAAATTTCATAAACAAACAATAAATATTGGATAGATGGATACATGCTGTAAATGTGAAAATGTAAATGGACAGGTTGATACTGTGTGAATGGATGGGTGGATGATGGATGAGTGGATGGATGGATGGATGGATGGATGGATGGATGGATGGATGGATGGATGGATGGATGGATGGATGGATGGATACTGTGTGGCTGGATGGATGGATGGATGGATGGATGGCTGGATGGATGGATGGATGGATGGATGGATGGATGGATACTGTGTGGCTGGCTGGATGGATGGATGGATGGATGGATGGATGGATGGATGGATGGATGGATACTGTGTGGCTGGCTGGATGGATGGATGGATGGATGGATGGATAGATGGATGGATGGATGGATGGATGGATGGATGGATGGATGGATGGATGGATGGATGGATGGATGGATACTGTGTGGCTGGATGGATGGATGGATGGATGGATGGATGGATGGATGGATGGATGGATACTGTGTGGCTGGCTGGATGGATGGATGGATGGATGGATGGATGGATGGATGGATGGATGGATGGATGGATGGATACTGTGTGGCTGGCTGGATGGATGGATGGATGGATGGATGGATGGATGGATGGATGGATGGATGGATGGATGGATGGATGGATGGATGGATATTATATGGATAGATAATGTGGATGATGTATACTGTATGGCTGTATGGCTGAATGGCTGGCTGGCTGGATGGATGGATGGATGGATGGATGGATGGATGGATGGATGGATGGATGAATGGATGGATGGACAGATAGATACGGTGTGGATGGATAAATTGCGATAAAGTGCATTGCCTTTGGTTTTATTAATGGCAACTGTACTTTCTGCCTCCAAGTCTTACTGGAGCTTTTTCTGAGTGGTTCTTGATTCTGACTAACCTTCTGAAATCTTGCAAGGAGTTTCTGTGCAGAACTGGTTGATGGTGAAGCGATGCTGCTTCCACTTGCCCCAATGGTGCTTACAGGAACATTAAAAGGTTGCCAAATCCGTTGGAAATCAGCACCATTGTTATGTAAAGTGACTATCTTTAAATACGATTTTAAAGACTCTGAGTTTTGCAAGATATCTTTTATTCTATCCATCAGGAGATGTTTGTATACTTGCTTGGGTTCGGTGGGTAAGCCTTTTTCTAACCTATAAGATACAGTAGAACTGATTACGGAAGTAAACTGCTGCTTCCTCTTGGTTTTTTGTTTTGTTCCAAAACTTTAGTATAGTATATGGATGAAAATATTATGCATTCTTTATGTCTCTATGTGCTGAATAAAGTACCTCAATAACTATTTGTTGAACAAATGCATAAATAATTTAACAGGTTAGCAAGTGGATTAGTCCATAACTCTTTTATAATATTAATAAATACTCTTTTTAATATTTTTAAATAGTCATATCATCAGTTATTGCATTGAAATTGTATCATATTGGGTGGAAGCTTGAGGTTAACAGGAACTTGAACAGCTAAACTCACAAAAGGTCTAAGAAGCTGAGATATGATTCTCTTCATAAACGTGGGAAGACTCCAGTTTGAAACCTGGTACTGCAGAGATGGATCGATGGGGCCTTCCTTACTGGAAACACACAAAGACACCATTTTCTTTATTCCTATATTTAAATACAATTTTCAAGTATCAAGTAGAGTTTTTTTTATTTCGGGGAAACTTTTCTTTCACTATATTTGAATGTGTGATATTTGGCTTTTTGACCCGAGAAAAAAACACTGTTCCTCTCTAATTTGAAGTGAAAACAATAGTGTTGAATGAGAAGCTGTGGTGAGAGAACCATAATGTTCTGCTGAGATTGTGTGTGGAATGAGGGTTTTCTAATAGTGTGAATGTGTGTGAATGTGTGTGAATGTGTGTGAATGTGTGTGAGTGTGTGTGTGTGTGTGTGTGTGTGTGTGTGTGTGTGTGTGTGTGTGTGTGTGTGTGTGTGTGTGTGTGTGTGTGTAAAACAATAGAGAACTTCCTCCTTATAAAGGTGTGATGTGCAGAGAAATGGAACACTAAACTACATATTTTATTCAAATAGAGTTCTCATACATCACTACTTTTACTTCCTTTCTTTTTTTTTATCAAAAGTGAGAAATTTGATACTTTAACTCATTTTGAAATGTAAAAAAATGAGTTGTAATGGTACTGGAGTCAGATATAAGCAGGTGATTAGAACTTTTACTTGACTACAGGAACGGTGAATGAAAGAACTAATGATAAAACATTTGACTCACAAGTGCTGTAGAAGGGTGGCGCCACCATCTGCCAGGTTTCCCCTCACAACCAACTCATTGAAGGCGGTGAATATGCGAGGAGGGTTGAATGGAATTAGCTAGAGTTTTACACACACACACACATAAACACACACACACACATACACACACACACACACACACACACACACACACACACACACACACACACACACACATATCTCCGCATGAGTATAGAAGTATAGATTTGTGTCACTTTTTTACATTTTTAGAAAATTGCACTACAACACTACAATAAGCATTACAATACACAATGCACATAGTGAAAATGTTTGTGCCCCCTGACCCCCCTGATCACTTCTTCTCCATGGTTCACAGTGAGAACCATTCATTAATGAACCACCCATTCACTTTCTGTACTTCTAATATAGACAATATAATTAAAGCAAAACTCTCAAATTTGGATTCATCCGACCAAAGGACAGTTTTCCACTGATTAAATGTGAATTCCTTATTTTTCTTGACCTACAAAATTTTCTTCTACAACTTGTTCTTCCGAAGTAATAGTTTATTTGCGACAATATGACCGTGAAGGCCTGACTCACACAGTGTCCTCTGAGCAGTGGATGTTGAAATATATCTGCCACTTTTACTGCATGTAAATCGACAGTTTATGGGACATGTATATCTAATAAACTTATCCTCTGCAGCAGAGGTAGCTCTTGGTCTTCCTTTCCTGGAACCTGTTCCTTCATAGTTCTGGAGACTGCACTTAAAAATACATTTAAAGTTCTTTAGATTTGGAGACTGACTGACCTTCATTTCTGAAAATAATAATGGACTGTATTTTGTCTTTTATTAACCGTGTTTCTTGCCATAATATGTATTTCTACAGTAGATGTAGTAGCACTAATAGGGCAATTGTCTTTATACTCACCCTTTCCTTCGCACAAGACAACTGATGGCAATGTCACAAATTAATCATCATGTCTAGTTATTCATTTTGAATTTCTTCTTAACATAATGCACTGTTAATACTGTACAGTACATTCACAACAGAAGTGGTCTATTACAGTTTGATTTTTCACAAATAATGATAATTCCCTAACCTTTAGTATAAAAATCTTTGGTTTATCACATTGATGAATGTTAAGACAAAAATTGTCATGGTCTGGGGATTCCTGCTTGGTTTCTAGCTTTTTTTTTGTCCTTTCTTTCTTTGTGTTTCCCATTTTTCCCACCAGATGTCACCATTTTTCCCTGTGACTCTAATGAATTCAAATGAAAAACTATGGATTGTTCCACTGTTTTTGAGTTTGTTTCTGCACTAGAGCTCATTCGTCTCAGTATTGTAGCAAACCCTGATTCAAGACCCTGACAAAAATTTTACAGAAAATGGAGCTACAGTAAAAGACCATAAACACTGTTCCATCATGACAACACCCCCTGCACAGAAATCGAGCTTCATGATGATGTGTCAGTGTTGGAGCTATACAAATAAATCTGAATCGCTTGGAGTGGAAATGATGTGTGTATAACTGTGTGTTTGTTTTGTTTTGACCCATTTTTAGCTTGTCCCATTTAGATGTGATTACCAAGCCAGTTTAGCTCGCTTATTTGTGTTTCACAGTTTGCTGGTTTCTTGATCTTGGTCTTGTCTAGCCCTGTTCACAATGCTAAATGGATTTATGGTTCCGATTCTGATTTGGCTCTTAATCTCAATGATATACATCAAACCCGAGCATTCATACCGTGTGTCCTGCTTTTTCCAGGAGCTCTTTGGTCTTCCATAGAGCTCTGCTCATTGCTGGAGACGGCTGATGGTACTCGTCGTTCTCATAGTATCCGATCCTCAGGGGCTCCGAGCTCTCGTACACCTGTTCACAAAGAAATGTGATTGAGTACCAAGATGCACGACACACAAACACTGCTGCACTGCCGTGTTCAGTACCTCCTGGTTGAACGGTAGTGGAGGAACCGTAGGGTCCAGGGTGAACATGTCTGAGCAGAGTAAAGCTTTCATACACAGAGCCAGACTCTCCACATCACGGGCCATGGGACCAACGGCCGACAGGGCTGCAAACACACACACACACAGGTCATTTAATGATCATGTTTGTTACTTATTGATCTACAGACCTATAGGAAGTGATCTACTGATGAATACCCGTCTTTCCGCCTTTTACACATGAAGAGAGTCCACGCACACTGCAAAAAAATACCATATGGTTATTTATTACAGTAAGTCTCTAAATGCACTAAATGCCTAATTATATTCTTGTTCTTATGCATGAAATAGAAACCACCTGATCCTGTTGTTTGTTGGTTTTAAGGCACAGATGCCACAGAAAGCAGCTGGGATGCGGATGCTTCCTCCGATGTCGGTTCCCAGACCCAGAATAGATCCTCCTCCAGCAATCAGAGCTCCCTCACCTCCTGAAGAGCCGCCACACACCTTTTCAATGTTGCAGGGGTTCACTGTTCTTCCGTATATGGGGTTACTACATTCATAGCTATAATAAATAAAAAATACTCATTATGACTAGTTTAATAACCCATAATTTGCTACCCTGCATATCGCAAGAATGATTGTGTATTCATAATGCACGATGGTGTAATTAAATTCCAAATCTTTAAGTATCAGCTTTAGAAGGTCCCCTGGTGGTCTAGTGGTTAGGATGCAGCGCTCTCAATGCTGTGGCCCGTGTTTCGATCCCCGGTCAGGAAACCAACCCCAGCCATTAGGGTTGCACAAGCCTTAGTGCCAGTCCCAAGCCCGGATAAATGGGGAGGGTTGCATTAGGAAGAGAATCCAGCATAAAAACATGTGCCAAATCAAACATGCGGATGATCCGCTGTGGCGCCCCCTAATGGGAGAAGCCGAATAAACGTTTTTTAGTATTAGCTTTAGAAGAGTTCTAAATGTGCTATTATTGCAGGTAAAATTCTAACATTTTTATTTATTAGATATTGTTGCCAAGCAACAGCAAGAAAACAACAAGTCGTGTTTGCAGCTGTATGTTGGGAGGGAAGCATCAGAGCTGGGGATTCAAAAATACTCAAGCATATCAAGAAGAATAGCTCGGTCTTGGGATGCTAACTGGACTGTTTTGAGGTGGTGGTGCGAAGAAACCGTCCCCCCTCCATGTCCTACTAATGCACCAGTAATCCCCCTTCAGGAAACGAATGAGATGGATGCGAAATGAATGCTATGGAATACAAGTGAAAGTGTGTGGTTTAAAGTTTTACAATACTCAAGTCGTACCATTAGCTAATCATCAACCTTTATTCAAGCTGAATCAGGTGTGGCTTTCAATCTGATAAGAGACTGTACCAGTAGAAGTGGGCAGGATGAGGCTTATCCAGATTACTGTACATTTTTTTGCTAGCATCAGAATTAGCTTTATGAGTGTGTGAAGGTGTGGTTTTGTTGAGTGTTTCTTACTTAAGGAGACCTTGTGGAATGTTGGTTTTGATGAAGGGGATTGCTCCCTGCTTTTTCAGCACTGAGACCACCACGCTGTCCTTAACGGCAGGATTGTTTAGCTTAGTCAACACGCCACAGGTTGAGTCGTAGCCCTTAAGACACACAAACACAGACCTTTACATATATAGAATCATTCAGACATACAGTCTAATTCCTCCTATAGAACTTCTCAATCCAGTTACACTTAATAAATATAGAGCCCATGGTAAGCCAAACTGCATTGTCCCTGAATCTAAGAGAATTAAGAGCCTTGCTCAAGGTCCTAACAGTGACAGCTTGGTGGTGCTGAAGCTTGAACCTCCAACCTTATGTTTATAGAGCCTTAACCATTCAACTACCACTTCTCTAAAAAGACTTTTGCATATCTCTGATTGGGTCTGAGCACTGGATTGGCCATGATAGACCATTCCTAGAGCAGATAGGGTTAAGGGCCTTGCCTAAATGCCCAACATTCACTCTATGGTAGTGCTGGGACTTGAACCCCCAACCTTATGGCAAGCAATCCAAAATCTTAACCAGTGAACCCCAAAACATGTTTTTGAATATTAAGGTTTGTTAGGAATCTGGGGTTCTTTTATTCATTGTGATACAAAATTTTTTTTTATTTCAATACACTGTATACAGCGCCCTCTAGAGGCGATTCACTGACACCACAATATTACACACAAGACGACACGCTGCACTGAGAGTGCTTTACTTATTATTTGTAATTTAATAATTATATAATTATATTTATTCATGAATTAACTTTTATATCATATTTGGCACATTTTCGTTATTTAATGGTGTTTTTATTAATCCAATATAGATTTTAAAAATCTGTTGATTAATCGGCTATCAGCAAGTATGATCCAACCTAGCTATCGGTAACTGTAAAATCCACTATCGGTCGACGTTATTGTTCAATTCAATTCAATTCATTTTTATTTGTATAGTGCTTCAAAGCAGCATTAAATGAATAAGATGTTCTATATAAGTGTAAATTTATAGTTAACGTAGCTTAATTATTTGTTACATTCACCCACCAACCACATGCATATGTATAAAAACATAACATGCTTTAGCACTAATTTGAGCATGCACACAGCAATCATGTAAGCACTAAACTATAATAGCATTAGATAAGATCTTGAGAACAAACAAGTCACAAAAACAGGACACTTACATATTTTACAAAGGGATGTGTGTGTGGGGGGGGGGCGTAATCTTCAGATGATCAAAAGAAAGAATAAAAGAAATGGAAAGGAAGTGGGGGAAATAAGATTGTCCAACCTTAACAAGGCTGAAGTTAATAGGAATTAGAATGATGGAACAATAATGATAGAATAATAGAAAAAAAAACTAAATTACCACAGAAGAAGGAAGTTTCTGAGATATTGGTAACTGGGAAGGGGCCAAAATATGGTGACTTTCCAAATTTATGATGCTCAATGTGTATAAATGAAGAAGATTTTGCCACTGGTTTTTTAGACACGTCTCTGACATGTCATTATTTTGCTCTCGGGTTGATTGTGGTTTTACTGCAATAAACTCTACTTTTCCACATTCACATTTCTTTTTGAGAAGGATCAATTTTGAGACATCGTTGGTACCAGAAAGCTACAGTCCTGGCAAGTTTTTACTCCAACAGAGGCAAACAATCAAAAGAAAAGTGCAGCTTACAGTCTGTCCAATTCTTACAGTAACATTTCCAAGCATTCATTTTTTTTACCTGGTTTCTCTGTTTTGTTCTGTGTGGGATTCTTTTCTGTTTTTTGCTTGTTTGCTGTGTTTCTTTTTTAGCCTTGTATAAATCATCTGCTGCAAAGATCAGGCATGTTATTGAAATAATATAGATAATGCAGCAAAAGCAGTCAATCTGTTTGTAGGTGTTTTTTGGTTGTTGTTTAGCTTACTAGCTAAGAGTGCTTTTACCATGCAATGAATGTTATTTGATTAAATTGTAGGATATGGATGTTGGTGCCTTAATGGGATGATTTTGGTGTTTTTGAAACTGCCAGTCTCCAAGGATTCTCTAAAGTTTGTAAAGAATTGAGTGAAAAACAAAAAAACTACCAAGTAAGCAACGGTTCTGTGGATGGAAACAACAAATGAGAGAGATTTAGCTCATATAATCATTCTTTACAACCACAGTGAACTGAAAAGCATCTCAGCATGACACAAAACATCAATCCACGGGTCCAGATCACATCAGGTTTCACTTCTTTTGTCCAAGAACTGGAATCTAAGGCTATCATGGGGAGAAACTGGACATTCGAAGTCACTAACCAGTTGAATCTGCTGTTTTTCCAGTCTTTAGCTGAAAAGTTGAGTCTCTGCACATAATCGTCTTGTATTCTTGGCTGTTTTGAGTAGACCTTTGTGATCTTCTGCTTTTATAGCTTATCCACCTAAAGGTTTAATGTTTTGTGAGTCCCGAAATGCTTTTCTGTTAATCATGGCTGTAAAGAGTGATTATTTGCGAGGTGGGAAGTGGTAGCTTAGTGGTTAAGGGCACTTTGGTCTTTGGATCCGAAGCTCATGAGTTAAAATCCCCAGCACACCAAGCTGCCAATTCTGAGCCCCTGACCAAGGCCCTTAAACCCATAGCTGCTCTAGATAAGGGTGACTAGTTCTGACAAATGGTGTAAATGTAAAATTTCATTTACCCTAATTTCTGGACTATAAAGCGCACCCATATATAAGCCGCTGAATTAGACAAAGATTTTTATTTTGAACATAAATAAGCCGCACCTGTCTATAAGCCGCAGGTGTCTACACTGAAACTAATGAACTTTACACAGGCTTTAATGAAAGACAGTGCCTGTTACACGATGTAAAGGGTGAAATATGTTGCGCTTCCTTTAGGAGCATAGCGGTATTTTGGGAATAGCCTGGCGCCGCATTTTTCCGCTATTACTGCATGTGTGCAAGACCGAGGAATATGTCCTTATTATTTTCTGATGCTCAGTTCTAAGTTTCTTTGACTAACCCATAACGCTGTTGGCAAGAAAAATAAAAAAGCACGAGTTTTGGAAACCTGTCTGTGCTTATATGATTTCTGTTGCAACTGGAGTTAGCGAGCTCTCCCTTCACCCAGACTCAACATGTTACAACGGCTTGTATCTAAACAGTAGCCTACCAAGAAAGTCATTGTTCACTGTCTTCCTCCTTCCTTTCACAACTATTTCTCTCTGGAGTTTATCTTTTGGCATCGACGTGCATTTAAAAATCACCATCGGTGGAAGTTTTTTCTCTCGATGCCGTGCAGCTCAGAACACAGGTGAGGTGCGCTTTTTCGTTTCCGTTCGGAAATTTCATTGGTCTAATGTTATGGTGCTCAGTTTTTTGGTTGGAGTTTGTGAAACCGGGAAAAACCCAGAAAAAATTAATAAATAAGCCACTTCTTTGTTTAAGCCGCGGGGTTCAAAACGTGGGGAAAAAGTAGCGGCTTATAGTCCGAAAAATACAGTTATATAGATTTTCTATAGTTATACTATAACTCGTACTATAGACCCAACAAGGTCTATTCTAACCCATCTTGTTTTATGCGCAGTTCACTCTATTAATTACGTATTCACGTTTAAATAAAAGAGTCTCACACACGCATATTCTTCAGTGTTTTCTTTACTCCACTTCACGTGTTGGCGCCTTCTAATGACGTCACATACACAACTTGTAGTCCTTATACTACATGGTATGTCACATCTTGCAAACCTTAAATAACATATTGTAACACATCTGACACAAACGCCCATAATACGTTTAAAGTGACAGAGGTCACACTGGTAATGTTTGAACACTAATATAAAATTGGAACTCAATGTATCGTGGCCAGAGTTGAATCTGTTATTATTTAGCAGAGATCATCTGAGGGAAGACAAGCAAAGAGGTGATGAGGGTAATGTGCGAATGCAGTGATTGAATATTATTTCAATCAACAGATCGGGTTGAAAGTGTAATGTTTGTTGGTGCATTTGCGTGCCTCAGTTTTTTATTTTAGTATGATATGAAATAATTCCAAATTCTGATCATATACAATGAAATTCGAGTAGCTGAGGACTTCATGTTTAGTTTATACAGTATGTATATCATAAACCCATTTATTATTCTACATTCAAATCATATAAATAAAATCTTCATTTTTCACTGAATCATCACAGAAGTAACGCATCACACTAATTCCCGCTTCCATTATCATATGTGTGTACTGTAGCTGACCCTTTACCAGAGTGTGCTACAGAAATATACACACCTCTATATAACAATTAGGTTAATTTTTAACCAGGGCTGACCCAGAGTTAAATCAGGACACGGCATTGCATTATGGGAATTCATCGCAAGAGCAGGAATTCCAGAGATAGGACTGGGTTAGGAATGGATTATGAGTTAATGGGGACCTGAGCATGAATTATCAAAAGGATAATGCTGTTGGTGTAGCATGGACACACACTGTAATGTCTCCACATGGCCTACAGATACTCTACAGATACTCAATATACTTCCTGGAACTTGTAATGCCTGGACAATGTTACAGCAACATTATAACAAATTAGAATCAGGATATTGCAGGTTATAGCAGATCGTAGTTTGTAGATCAATGTCTTCTTTTTTTTCTGGTGGTCTAGATGTTAGGATGCGGCGCTCTCACCGCTGCGGCCCAGGTTTGATCCCCGGTCAGGGAACCAACCCCAGCCATTAGGGTTGCACAAGCCTTAGTGCACTCTTAGTGGCGGTCCCACGTGTGTGTGTGTGTGTGTGTGTGTGTGTGTGTGTGTGTGTGTGTGTGTTTTACATTTAATATTTAATTTCCTAAAGATATGTACTACTTAAATGTTCTACTTATTTCAGCACACTTTAACAAATGTCCTTATTTCTTTCATCCTTTATCCGTCATCCTCCATTGATTTACTCCCTCGATATGCGGAATTGTCAGGATTTTCTCCTATTAAGAGAAATTCTTGAAGCTGGACATGAAACGCTAAAGAATCCATAGCGTAAGCCGCTAGCCACTTTCAGGTTAGCAGCTAATGATAGTGCTACAGATTCCTTAGCATTTTCCTGCATGTGCAGAACAAATCTTATTTCCATTACGGAGTAAGTCGCTACAGTGACACTGCGCTAACTCAAGTTTCTTTTTTTAATACCCCTGCCATTGTTTTGAACGTTTTCGAGTCATAATAAAAAACATTTGCGAGGCGAAGACTAAACAAACCTGCAGTCCACCACTTAATACATTCCTGTGGGAACTCGTTAAAAGGACTGCATTCGGTGCACCGAACTGAAAGCTCTGTACTGAAAATGTTTGGTGTGAATACGTGTACCATTAGTCAATAATATCATTCTAGTTATTAATAGATTGGTTTAATGGAATAGCCAGAATAGAATAGCCTTTATTACTCCCCCTGTGTGCTGACAGTAACATTAGAGTCTTTTCACATAAACTGGGTAGATTAAGCAAAAGTCTTGTGATAAAAATGATAAAAGAAACATTATAGCCATAATTAAGCCATAATAAAGTACCTGTACCTCATAATCCAGATTGTCCTTGATGCTGACCGGAATGCCATAAAGAAGGCCGTCTTTGTGAGACTCGATGTCTTTTAGTTGGTTCAGACTCTCAGTAAGGACAGCAGTGCCACAGTTGAGTTTCATGTGCACCTCCAGAGCCTGAAGGATACAGTATAGAGGACTAAGGGTACAGATCTTATTACCTGACAAAATATTTCGTGATGCACGAAGGCTGCGCTGATTTCCAAATTCTGCACTATGAAAGCACTCGGAAGTAGATTCATCCATTATCCAATCATCCAATCAAAATCATTCAACAACTAACCCTACATGATGTATCCCACGATCGCTCATTTGTCTTCCCATGTTCTTGCATTCTCTAAATGGAATATTTATCCCGGATCACACATCCCTATAGTCAGATGTTATCATCATTACAAAAGTCCAATTCCATAATTATATTGGGCAAGGGCTAACTGTGTGTTGTTGGACTTCTGATCAGAAGGTTCATGAGTTCAAGTCCCACCATCACTAAGCTACTGCTGCTGCTGGGCCCTTGACCAAGGCTCTCAACGCTCAACTGTTTAGATAAATGGAAGATAATTGGAAGTCGCTCTGGATTAGGACGTTTGCCAAATGCTGTAAATGGAGAAATGATTACACAGAAAAACAGTGATATAAACTCCATATAACCCAGTCAGCATATTTAAATACAAAGCCCTGTCTTCGCTAAGTTAATAGATGACAGGGAACGAGGATATGTGAGTGTGTGTATGTTTGGTCACCGTGTGAATGTCTATAGGTGCATGAGTGAGAGGTGAGAATGCTGAACCTTTTCCATGTAGGCATGGAGCACAGCGTCGGGCTCCAGAGAACCTCCTCTGATCCGCTGACTCAGTTCAGCCAGTGAAAGGCTCAGGATGGAGTTCAAATCAACACCAGGATTCTGCAAATTAAAAACTTTTCAAGCCAGATGTCAACACATTCAAAGAAGTATGTAGACAAATAGGCTGAAGTAGGTGATAGTGACAAATTATTGGGACACCTGAATTCTTCTAGCCATATGTGGTTCTTCCACAAAATGTTCCCACAAAGTAAAGGCCTACAATTTGCATTTAGCAAAAAAAGTTGCATTTGATAGCAGGACATTTTCCCTCTGGTCGAACTAGGGGATCCAAATTTGTTCCAGCGTGACAATGCACCTGCGCACAAAGCCAGCTCCATGAAGATGTCAAAGATCTCCTGTTATAGAGCGCCAACCCATTTGAACACGTTTGCCATGAATTTGAACGCTGACTGAACCCCAGGACTCCTCACCTCATATCATTACCTGACTTTACAAATCTCCACAAGCACACTCCAAAATCTAGTGGAACATCTTCCCAGAAGAGTGGAGGTTATTAGAACAGCAAATGGGGATTAAATGTGGAATAGGTTGTTCTAAATAGCACAAAGCAATCTTATGGTCAGGTGTCACAAACGTTTGTCCATATAGTGGAAGAAAGAATTGAAAGACAGATGTGTAGTTTGAGAAAAAGGTGGAGAAGAACAGAGAGAGGATGATGTAGCTTAAGACAGACGGATAGATATATAAGCATTAAGCATTTCAATAGTTAGAGATGGACAGCAGACAAAGTTACACACATTTTCCATATACATTTGCATTATAAGACGTGTGTAAAGTTTAAAAGTTTTACAAGAAGCTCAAGAGTGTGTGAGTGAAGCTTTCTGATGGAAGGTGATGAACAGGTGAGACCAGTGTGTGGACATACCTGAGTCCTAAAGTGTTGGACTGCTTTTTCTGCCTGTCCGAGCTCCTTCTCTCTCTTCTCTCTGGCTCTCTGCAGTTTCCTTCTCACTTTCTCCTGTTTTCTCCATTTCAGCAGGAAAACACTCACACCGGCAGCACAGAGCAGAGCCACTGCCACACGCTTCCACTCACCTTCCATTACTCCACTCATCTGCTCCAACCTGTTTCCTCATACACTCTATATATCAACAACAACACACACACACACACACACACACACACACACACACACACACACACACACACACAATGTGGCCCAACATGATCCTCCCTCATACTGTATGAGCCAGAGAGTCACAGGGTTGCCAAGTATTCAGAAGAGTCCTTTTATTTTGGATATGTGAAATGCAAATCCTATCTGCAGTGTGGACCTTCTGCATGGTCAAATATTTTAGTCAAAAACATTTTAGGATGGGATGAAATGAGTGCAAAACTACATTTCAGAAACCTCTTATCAGGAATCTGGAATCGTTTCATTTCTACAACATGAATGGAATTTAGGTCCCGTAAAAATCCAGCAAGAATTTTTGGAAAAGTTCATTTTTATTGTAATAATATGTGATCTTATAGTAGATAAAATGCACATTCAAAAAGAAAATACTGAATAATTAACTATGCAGTGTATATTGTATACTGTTAATTATGTCAAGTCAAGTTTATTTCTATTGTGCTTTTAAGAGTTAAGGTGAACGAAGTGTGTTTATCCCTGATGAGCAGCCATTGCGAATGTGGCAAGTAAAAACTCCTTTAGAAGTACAATAGTCCAGTCTGGAGGTCATAAATGCATGGATGAGCTTCTCTGCATCAGATATACAGTAGATAACATGTTTCTTAGCTTTGCAATATTTCTAAGGTGGAAGAAGGCTGTTTTTGTAACATGGTTGATGTGATTTTTAAAAGACAAGTCGGTGGCTAAAATAACGTCTCTAGGTTACGAACGTAACCCTAGTTCCCCGAGGGAACGAGACGCTGCGTCGAAACTAAGGGAACGCCCCATAGCGTTTCGACGCAGCGTCTCGTTCCCTCAGGAAACTAGGGTTACGTTCGTAACCTAGAGACGTTACAGAACATCCGTCTGAATGCAGGTTAAAAAGCTGAAGCTTCTGTATACTGGTTTTTGGGATGATGAGCAAAATCTCTGTCTTATCAGAATTTAATCATAGAAAGTTATGAGTCATCCAATCTTTTAATTCTCTAACACACACAGTTATCCGAACCAATTGAGCCGTATCGTCTGGTTTTGATGAGATACTGTATATAGTGGGTATCATCTTCTATTCAGCTTTTTATTAATATTTCCCAGGGGAAGTATGTACATGAATATTGTGCAAAGCAGGGGTCCCAGAACTGAAGGGAATAAAATCTGAGCGGGATGCAAAAGAACACATTGTCAGGCAAAGACGAAGCCTTCATTGAAGGAAGGTAAGTTGTGCAACACAAATAGCACTTTGACATTCACACATCTTACCCTGGCTTAAGCCAAATATTTTACATACATGTTAAGAGACAAAATTTCATGTGAGAATAGTGTAACCAAAATCATAATGGTGACAACTGATGCATGATGTTTTTCAATCCCCTGTTTTTTTTTGGTTTTTTTGGGGTTTTTTTTTGGGGGGGGGGGGTGTTTGGTTAATTGAATAACAAATAGGCAGACATTTTTAGGGAAAGGTTTGTTTGCACTTGAAAATATTGAACCTTCCCCACCTTCGTTGTTGAATCCTGTGGGATTTTCTCTCGAAGTAAAGATGTTGAAGATATTCAAAGCAAATACTTGTTTGACTTTAAATGGAATGGAACTCGTGACTGAGGGTGAAGAGGGTGTAATTTTTTTTGTTAACCTTGAGAGGATCATCACACCTAAATTTACTTAACAAAATAATTGGATTATTTGGAAGGGAAATAATCTGTCGCATGATATTTCATAATAGCATCTTATTTTACAATTAAGTAAGGAAAGGTTCACTCCCCAGAACATGTAATATTCAGTTAGTTCTTTATGTTTTAAAGGGATGTTTGTTGTTTGGTTTTTCTCTCATCATAGATGCTTCGAAAGAGGATGGAACAATTGAACGACTGGTGAATGATAATCACAGAAATTTAAACTGCAAAGTGAGGACAATAATTGTTAAAGGAAGGCCACACCTGTGCCTGCTTAGTATAAGGCATATCATTCCAGATGAGGAGGTTACATACAACTATAGGAATTCCTCTTGTCCATGGTGTTTAAAAGAAAGTATGTGCTCTCTTAAATACTTTTTTATTACGCAAATTTAAACATATTATAGTTTTTATTATGCAAAATGTAAAGAATAAATTTTAAATATTTGTGGATGTTTGTTTCATATCTGCTGTGTACACAGCATAGCTGTGGAGATGAAAATAGATATTTAGACTTTGCTTATTATTGTATATACGAGAATTAGTTATATTGTATACTAGCAAAATTTTTCCGTTATTGTTTTTCCCTCATTTGACACACTTGATGAGAAGCTGTTGGTTTGGTTATGTGTCTGCTTTATAAGCTTCATTTACACCTGGTATTTAGAGCTGTTTTTGTCAAGCCGATCACAAGTGAATGGTGCTTAATACAGGTGTAAACGTGATCTAAAATGTTTTAAGTTTGTCCACTTTCGGCCACTTCCGGAGGTAGTGGAAAACGCATTTGATCAGATTGTTTTTTGTAGTGTAGATGGTCATTGGCATTGGTGTTTGAATGCTTTCAAACAGACATTAAACACCAGCTACTCTCCGATTACTGACCGAACAAATGATTCTAATGGCATGTGTTGCGACAACACGCACCAAAACTAGCTATTCCTATATTGGAGTTTTGTGCCAAAAACACAAATATGATCGTAATCGTAGATATTCATGTTTATTGTTGTGCCTCCTTTTTCTCGTATTTACAGTAATTATGTGAGGAGACCTCAGTGGCTGTGAGCGAATCCTGTGTGAATACACTTCCACATCGGGGAAAGAGAAAGTAAATAAACATATTTTCTTTCCTGACACCAACAATGTTAGATGTAGACGGTTGCGCATCATACTAGACTGGTTTATTTTGATTGTTGTCATAAAGTTGTTGTCGTGATGACACACTTTGAGTAAAATATACTCCTTTCCGTCTCTGTAAGGAAGGTGTGTCACTTAATGTGGGCCGTCATATTTTACATACTTGATAAGAAGGTGTTGGTTTGGTTATGTGTGCTTTATAAGCTTTGTTTACACCTGGTATTTAGGTGTGTTTTTGTCAAGACAATCCCAAGTGAATGGTGCTAAATACATGTGTAAACTTGATCTAAAATGTTTTTAGGTTTGAGTGGAAAACGCATTTTATCCGATTGTATTTTGTAGTTTAAATGGTTGCCAAGAATGAAAAGTTGACTGAAAATGAAATGCTTGCACTTTTTAAATGTAACAGGCATGAGGATTTCTTTTTTTGGCCTGTATAGAAAAGTTATACGAACCCAGCCATTAGTGTTGCACAAGCCAGTGCACTCTTAGTGCCGGTCCCAAGCCCGGATAAATGGGGAGGGTTGCGTTAGGAAGGGCATCCAGGATAAAAACTTGTGCCAAATCAAACATGCGGGTTACGATTACAGGTGATCCGCTGTGGCGACCCCTAATGGGAGAAGCCGAAAGAAAAGTAGTAGTAGATAGAAAAGTGATACGAATGAAAGTTGCTGTGTGAAGTTTACATGTGAAGTTAATTTATTCAAACTTTAAAAAATAATTCTTCTTATATATTTTGGATTCTTGTAAAGGCTGTAGTTGTCCTGTGTCAAGTCGAATATAGATTGGTTTAACTTTTAAAATGTAAATATTTACGTCACTTAAATATATGGTTGTTCATGTGTTTATTTATGTATCTGTGTTCTTGACCCTCTTAAAAACCTAATCATTTGTTCTTCAATTCCCTGTTTCTTTTGGTGTTAATATTATTATTTTTCAGCCCAGTTTAATTCAAATCACATGTATTTAAAAGAACAGTGATTTGAATTAAACTGGACTGAAAAATAGTAATATTAAAAACAAACAAACAAAAAAAATTGTAAAATTACAGGGTTTTTCAAAACAATGAAAAGAAAACATTCTACTTATTAGATTATTGTATTAAGTTGTATTTAAAATTCACAGGTTCTCCTGAAATGTATAGTGTGTGTTGGTTCTATGTAATTGTATGTATATTGCAGTTATTTGTTACCCCCTTTTCAGTATCTTTTACTTTTATCTTCCTTTATGTATATTTTCTCAAGTGTCATGCTTACAAACTTATAAGTTTTAGGGTTAGAAATTAATTTGATCAAGTGAAATAAGTATTTGATCTCCTACCAACCAGCAAGAATCCTGACTCTCACAAAACCAAAAGAAGTCTTATCCCTTTAGGAAAGTACTCCTAATAACTCAATATGTGTATAAAAGACACCAGTGACAAAATCATCCTCTTCCATTCAAGCCTCTCCACCACCATGGGCAGGACCAAAGTGCTATCAAAGGACATCAGGGACAAGATTGTAGACCTGCACAAGGCTGGAATTGGCAGACCATCAGCAAGAAGCTTGGTGAGAAAGAGACCATAGTTGGCACAATCATTTAAAAATAGAAGAAATACAAGATAAGTGTATCGCCCTCACTCTGGAGCTCCAAGCAAAATATTACCTCATGGGGTGAGGATGATTCGGAGAAAGGTAAGGGATCAGCCCAGAATTACACAGGAGGAGCTTGTTAATGATCTGAATGCCTCTGGGACCACAGTCACCAGGGAAACCATTGGTAACACACCAATATCTTCCTGTTCAAGAATGCACATGAACGGACCCGTCTGGAATTTTCCAGTAAACACCTGAATGATTCAGAGCAGGCTTGGGAGAGCAGGCTTTTGGTCAGATTAAACCAAAATTAAGCTCATTGGCATGAACACGACTCGTTGTGCTTGGAGGCAGAGAAATGCGGAATATGACCCCATAAATACCATCGCCACTGTCAAACATGGAGGAGGAAACGTTCTGTTTTGGGGCTGTTTCTTTGCTCAGGGTACAGGAAGACTTCACCACATGAAAGGGCCAATGCACTGTAGAATCTTAGATGAGAACCTCATGGCCTCAGCCAGAAAACTGAAAATGTGTCATGGACAAGTCCTCCAGCATGACAATGACCCAAAACATATTGACAGGTCTTTGTCTTGGCCATGGTGGTGGAGAGGTTTAAATGGAAGAGGTCGATTCTGTGACAGGTGTCTTTTATGAATATATTGAGTTGATATTAGTAGAACTGTACTAAAGGTACAGGACTAATTTGTGTCTGTGGGAGTCAGAATTCTTGCTGGTTGGTAGGGGATCAAATACTTCTTTCACTTGAACAAATACAAATTAATTTATAACCTTTGTTTAATTTTTCTGATATTATTTTTGATATTCTATTTCTCTCTGTTAAAATAAACCATAAAAATTCTGGACTGTTCATTTCTTGATAAGGGGTAAACTTACAAAATCAGCAGGGGATCAAACAACTATTTTCCCCCACTCTGTAAACATGGCCACCATGAACTACACCTCCTACATCCTGCAATGCTCTGCCATTGAACTACT
>NC_139575.1:4337495-4404995 GCF_946808225.1 Silurus aristotelis
AGCTTATGCTCAAGCCGCTGCATCCCTGCACACCATGGCGGTGCATCAGGCATATCAGGCTGACCTGCTGCATGAGCTGAATGTGGAAGGTGCCCCGGGCAGCCATTTTGATGAGCTTCTTCATACGGCAGATCTGGCTATCAGAGCCACTAAAGAGACCGCTAGGGCCATTGGCCGGTCTATGGCTTCCCTGGTGTCCACAGAAAAGCACCTGTGGCTCAATCTATCAGAGATGTCTGATAGAAACAGGGCCGTACTGCTGGACCCCAACCTCTTCAGGCCTCTTCGGCGACTACGTAAGCTTGGTGGTTGAAAAGTTTCAGGAGAATAAGAAACAGGTGGTGGTGTTCCAGCGGTACCTCCCATCCCGCTCACATGTGCACCCACCGAGCAGCCCCAACCGCAACCCTCTACCTCCCATCAGGAGGGTCAGAGATGCAGGGTCGCAACTTGCTCTACCTCTGTGAGGGATCCTGCTTGGCGCTCGCCGTCAGAGCCTCATGAGGTGACAGATCATCTTCAACAAAAAAGTCCTGACATGGAACTTTCTGGGGATCCGGGCGTGAAGGGGCGCACCACATCAGTGTATCCGGTGCTTGCCTTGTCCCGGCCCCCCCAAAAACCTGGTCCGTTAACCCTGTCACCCTTGATGCTTCAGAGCACGGCCTGCTCCAGCTTGCGCTCTCCTTGGTCTCCACCCAGCATTGTAGTGGTCCAGAAGATCTCGCCGCCTTCCTCTAGGTCCCTAGAGTCATTTTTAGGGCACTGCCCTGGCACAAAAGGTCAGTTTAAGAGACTCATACACTTAAGGCACTTTCTGGCAGCTTGGAAAGCTTTTCCAGATGTGTCTCAATGGGTACTGCACATTGTAGAGCGAGGCTATTTAATTTAGTTTGGGTCTCCTCCACCCTGTTTTCACAGGATCCTCTCCACCCTGGTGGAAAGCCAGCAGGCTCTGCTCATGGAACAGGAAGTTAACACTCTCCTGACGAAGGAGGTCATACATCAGAACGAGAGTCCGGGTTCTACAGTACTTCATAGTTCCCAAAAAGGATGGAGAGTTGCTTCCTATCTTAGATCTATGTCAGCTGACATACTGACCCTCAAGCAGGCCGTTCTTCAAATCTGATCAATATCGTGTTCTTCCGTTTGGCCTTGCCCTCTCGCCCCATACCTTCACAAAATGTGTGGATGCGGCTGTGGTCCCAGGGCATCCCCATCCTCAACTACATCGACGATTTGTTGATATTAGCATCATCAGAGCAGTTGGCGGTACGGCATCGGATGATGTCGTTTTTGCCCACATGAAGGTGTTGGGGTTTCGCCTGAATGGCAGAAAGAGTGTGCTTTCTACATTACAGAGAACCACCCATCTCGGTGTCATATGGCATTCGACTACTTTGCACGTGCACCTTTCCCCTGTCCGCATTGTGGCCATCCTTACTGCCATCAGGAAGGTCAGAAAAGGGCAGCCTCTCACTGTCAAGCTGTTCCAGAAACTGCTAAGGCTTATGGCAGCTGCGTCTGGTGTTATTCCACTTGGCCTGCTGTACGAAACCCCTTCAGTGGTGGCTCAGGAGATGGAGGGAGCAGAGCTGAAGATTCTAAGGTTTTTCCTTCTTCAAACAATAACTTCACTAATAACGTTTTCTTGCTGCCTCATATATCCCACCCAATAACAGGTGCCATGATAAAGAGATAATCAGTGTTAATCACTTCAGCACAAATAATGTTATAATGTCATGATGTTAGACAGACCTGTAGGTTGGCAAACAGACACACAGCTTTACGGTCAGACAGAAAGACAGGTATCTCGACAGACAGACAGAAGCATATGTATAGTTAGTCTCACCCAAGCAAACACACACTCCACATTTGCATTACATTAAACCAAGTGAAAGTGTGTAAACAGAGCTCAGGTGTGTGTTGAGAAGCACAAGTTTCTTACTAAACCTGTAATTTGAGTGCAGTATGAAGTGCTCTGATGAACAGGTAAGACCAGTGTGTCTGTCTGAGCACCTTCGCTGTGGCTTTTTAAAGTTTCCTCCTCACCTTCTCCTGTTTTCTCCATTTCAGTGGAACAACACTCACAACAGCACAGCGGCTCCACTGCTACACCAATACCATTACTTTAAAAAAGCTATTGTTATTAATATTAAAAAGACGACAATAGACTGGACTGCTGTTTTGTAGAATTTATTTTAAAAATATAAAAATATTCATTAAAACCATTTCATAAAAAAAACAAATACAAAAAATTAAGTTTCCAAACTTTTGACAGACACTGTTTTAAGCAGGTGCATAAAAAGCTGTAAATCAATGATGCTTTAAAAAAAACAATTATGAATAGTTCCTTTTTTTAATCAATTAACAAAATGGAAATTTTGTTAATTGATTAAAACCAGAAGAGGAATCCAAATCAAATCAATATTTGGCATGACCACTCTTTACCTGCAAACATCATGCATTTTCTTTTAGGTATACTAACAATCAGTTTTTAAAGAGACGCGGCAGGTTGGTTGTTCCAAACACCTTCGGGAACTGACCAGAGATCTTCTGACGTAGGCTGCCTCGAATCGTTTTCTCTTTAGATAATCCCATACAGACTTAATGATGTTGAGATCACGGCTCTGTGGGCACCAAAATATCCAGAACTCCTTGTTCTTCTCTAAGGTCAAGAAACTTCTTAATGACATTGGTTGTATGTTTGGGGTCGTTGTTCTGCAGAATTGATTTGGCGCCAATCAGACGCCTCCCTGACTGCATAAACTAGTATCTGCCTGTATTTCTCTGCATTAGGACACCATTAATCCTGATCAAATCTCTAATCTCTATTCACCCAACTCACACACACAAATGTTTATATAAATTATTAATTAAATTTAATTAAATGAATTACAAATTATATAAGCAGATACATTTATGCATTTAAATCTCAAAATCTGTATTTTCTTTTACAAAAAAACTTCTTTATAAAAATGTCTAATGGTAAAAACACTAAACAAATGAAATTAAAATGAATTAAAAATGAAATAATAACTCAAACACCCATTGACATACCCATTTTATTAAAATTGTTCAAAACATCATGTTATATTAATATCCCTGAATGATAGTTATCCAAAAAACAAACAATGAAATGCAAGTCCAAGCAGACGAGGAAAAATTAATAGCACCACTGAAAAGGCCACGTTATAGTGGCTGAGCTGCATCATTGGAACATTTTCACAGTACGTTAATGTTTTGTAGATCGGGTTGGTCGCTCAAGTTGGGTCTAGTTTAGCCTACACACACAAGCAAATTGATTCAGTAATTTTTTACTAAAATCATGTAAGATATACGAATTCGAATCAAAGTAAAAAAAATAAATAAATAAATCTACATTTCCACCAATTGTTTTTTGTAAGTTTTACGGTCCTCATAATTTTCTTTCCAATTTCCATCACCATCATCTGCTTTCCATCATCACTGAATTTTATGTAAACATTGCATTATGTTCTTGAACCCTAGTAAAATATACTTCACAATTGCTCCCTGCAGTTAATTCCTGTTTAATATGATCAAACGAAACAAACAAACAAAAACAACTATGAACTCTGGTGATCCAATTATGGACAAGGAAGGAGTCTCCGGTTTCAGAGCTTGGTAATATTCATCTTCAGGATTTACATTTAAGGCATTAAGCAGAAACCCTTATCGGGAGCAACTTACAACAGTTGAGGGTTGAGGGCCTTGCTCAAGCTTGGTGGTGCTGGGATTTAAACTCATGAACTTCTGATCCAAGGTCCAACGCATTACCATTGAGCTACCACCTCCCCAGGATGGCACAACTCATCTTGCCTTGACCGTGTGTCCGTTTAGTAAACATGTAATACAGTGTTGAGAAACCACACGAACATGTAGGTGATTTAGAGATGCACTAGTGCTGAACTAGTGGCTGTTTACTTCTATTAGTTGTTAGCTGACATCTTGTGGCTTCTTATCAATGATAACGCAATTTATATTAAAAGTGTGTGTATTTAGTCTGGTGGATTGGAGTATTTCTTAGCCCAGACCGTTTCCACTTCTCTCATTAGGCGTAAACACAATTCTTCCTGCCAGGGCGGCGCCACACACTGCACTGCTATGGGCAGACCCACACCACCTTGTATGGCCTGTAAAACACACACACACACACACACACACACACACACACACATTATAATAAATAACTCCTAAAGTCAGGCACTGATGTAGGTGAGGTGAGGAGGCCTGAGGTGCAGTCAGCGTTTACATTCATTGTTTAATAGGAGCTCTATAGCAGGAGCTCTATAGCAGGAGATCTTCAACACATATCCAACCCATGGAAACCCTTGTTCATGGAGCTGGCGTTGCGCATTATCACGCTAGAACAGGTTCGGATCTCAAAGTTCAAGTGAAGAGAGAATTTCATGCTATCAAATGCATCCAAAGATGTCCTGTACAATTGTGTGCCTCATCAAAGTTTGGGGAAGAACCACATTTGCCTGGAAAAGTACATAATGCGCGTGGCCTTCTTTAACGATTGACTACACTACTGAGAACCTTACGTCAATTTTTATCGGCGAGTATCGCTAAAACTGCACTCTCGCATTTTTAAATAAAACATTTCCTTTCTGCATCCTTATAACTGCACTTTTCAGAGCAGAAATGCTGGAAAGGATGAAGCTCCTTTCATAAGTGCGTATGCATCAAGTTCCCTCCATATCCCACCGTGCAACCTGAACCGAGAAAAATTGTGTCATGGTGACATGTTCACCTTGACGAAGGTCCGGTCCCAGATATCTCTAAAGTTCCCTTTGTAGTGTTTCAGCTGATCTTCATCTTCAGCTGTGACCTTGGTGACGGGAACGACTCCCGCAGGGAAGTTGAGGACGTTGTAGGGAGCGATGTAGCTCAGAGCACCTAAAAACATACAAAACACACATTCGATTCAACTAAACTGGTTGACTGTTTGGTTGTCAAACTCCGCCCCATTCTGTTTAGCCCTGCCTACTTTTATGCAAATTGTGCAAACTACAATTTAAGCATGCCGATGTCAGGAAATAATTGAACATTTTTACCACCCTGAGCTTTAAATGAGAAAAAAGGTATATTACCGCTCAGTTTTCCAGTGTAGTTGAAGTTGTAGGCTGGTCCCAGCATGGGGCAAAGCAGAACGTCTATCTCCAGCCTCCTCCACTCAGCTAACGTCTCATGGATATAAGCCTACAGACATGAAAAACAAGCTGTAATGCTTCCTGTAACATTAATGATGTCAGGCAATAACATTATGACCACCTGCCTAATATCGTGTTGGTCCCCATTTTTGCTGCCAAACCAGTTCTGACCAATCAAGCATCAACAGCATGAAATTCTTCAGCAGTTTGAGCTCCAGAAGCTTGTCTGTTGGACCTTCGCTCCCCACGTGCATCAATGAGCCTCGGCCTCCGTCACCGGTTCACCACTGTTCCTTCCTTGGAGCACTATTGATAGATACTGACCACTGCAGACTGGGAACATCCCAAAAGAGCAGAAGTTTTAAAGATGCTCTGACCCAGTCGTCTAGCCATTTTGTCAAAATCCTTCCGCTCGCCCATTTTTCCTGCCTCTTACGCGTCAGATTTGAGGGCAAAATGTTCACTTGCTGCCTAATAAATATATCCACCTACTAACCGGTACTATGATGATGCAACTGCTCATAATATTGTTATGTCTGATCTGTATATTTTCCAATAAAGCGCATCCTGAGTTGTTTGTTCGTTTAAACCACAGCAACTCATCATTTACTATTTCAAATAATGATGGAACGGCACATCGTAGGTTTACAGTTGCATATACAGAGCGTCGACGTTTTGCCTCTGTGTTAATACCTGTGTAATATGTAAGAAATAATAATGTAGTGCAGTAAAGAAAACCTGTGAATTTCTACAGCTGCTAGAACAGGAAGCTAACCAACAGTCTCTGACCAATCAGATTTCAAGCATTCACATAATATGTGGCTTCACTCTCATCGCACCTCAGGGACTCATGGTATTCATGATCCGCATGTTGGATTTGGCATGTTTTTACGCTGGATGCCCTTCCTAATGCAACCCCCCCACTTATCCGGGCTTGGGACCGGCACTAAGAGTGCACTGGCTTGTGCAACACTAATGGCTGGAGTTGGTTCCCTGACCGGAGATTGATCCCGGGCCGTAGCGATGAGAGCACCGCATCCTAACCACTAGACCACCAGGGAACTGTGCAAATTTCTTACTGGTTCAAAATTATTTCGAGCTCCACATGCATACATACCTCAACCTCCACGTGCTGCTTCCACAGTCCTGCTACATTCCTGCAAAGCAAAAAAAAATTGTATTGTAATTTGCACAGGACTGAACAGGATGGCTTTGGGTGTTGTAGGTTTTCCCTTGAATTTCACTTGGACTCGGAGAATCAAACCTTTGTACCTCTCATGACCCTGTACACAAAGAAAGCTCCATGAAGATATGAGTTGGACTTAAAGAGCTCCTGCTATAGAGCGCTGATCTTAATCCTACTGAACAGCTTTGGGATGAACGTGAACACTGACTGCACCCACCCCAGGCTTCCTCACCTTCATCAATGCCTGACTTTACTGTGCTTTCTTGTTTAACATCCCATTCCACATTTAGTCCCCATTTGGTCCTTAGAAGAAAAGGTCGACCGATAGTGGATTTTACCGATACAGATAGCTAGGTTCGATTGTAATTGGCGATAACCGATTAACCAACTGGTAGTTTTAAAAATAAATATTAGATAAAAAAAAATTTATATAAGGCTCCATGTAAAATAGTACTGAACTTCATTACAAAAATACTAAAATAAATGTAATTGTAGCAGACCTTCTCAGCCCCTGAAGCGCAGACGCAACCCGGAAAAACTATCGGTATGTATTAGTGCTAATGAATTGCCAAAATACAATGAATCAGTCGACCTTTATTTAGAAGCTCCTACTCTGGGAAGATGTTTTGGAGTGTGCATATTAAGATTTGTGCTCATTCAGCCACAAGGGTGTAAGTAAAACCAGGTAGTGATGTAGGTGAGGTGAAGAGACCTGGGGTGCAGTCAGAGTTCACATTTATCATGTTCAATAAGCGTGCAGCTCTATAGCAGGAGATCTTCCATGCCACCCCATGTAAAGTATATCTTAATGGAACTCACTTTGTGCACAGGGGTATTATCATGCTGGAACAGGAAAATTCCATGCTACAGCATCCAAAGACGTCCTGTACAATTGAAGAATCACATATGGCTGGAAAAGTCTCAAACTTTTGTCAACATCATGTATTTGCAGACTTACTTGACTCCACAGCTGCCCTGTATACCTGCAGCCACGCGTGGATACTGAGGAGAAAGGACAAAGTATTTATAGTGTGGCTGATGGTCTTTAAAAAAAACTAAACAATTAATAATAATAATAATAATAATAGTAATAAAACACAAAATATATACATGTAAAATAGATAACAGTTTAGCTGCTACTAAACCCACCAAATACATCAAAATGAGAGTAATTATCTTTTTCCCTTCAAATAAAAAATGATTTTTTTGGTATTGAATAATTTGCAATATATCCATACCGTACATGAACACAATTATTCGAATAACTCACGATTGGTCCGAGGAGTAGTGTGATTATTTTCTTCATAAACAGGGGACATCTAAGTAATGACACCTGATGCTGCAAACACTGATCCACTGGACCTCCCTCACTAAAAACACATCACACTTTACGAGATTGAGGAACAGTAGCTAGAACAATAATGACTAAATGACAGATGAAGTTTCGACTCACAAATGCTTTAGCAGTGTACAGCCTCCGTCTGGAATGTTTCCCCTCACGACGAACTCCTGCATGGTGTTGAACATCCGGGAAGGGTAATACGGGATCAGCTGCAGCCGAAAAGAATTAGGATAGTGTATTTATGGTTATGTAATCATAGGTTTGCAAAAAAAAAATTTTTTAAATACTTTTCTAGATTTCCTATCAGTAGCTGCCCCAGTTTTCCATCTCTCCGTTCTTTTCTCTTAATTTTACCAATTTCTGGGTCACTAGCTTTACTAATTTTCTACATCCTTGTCTCTCTAGTTTCCTGTCTGATTGGTTTCGGAGTCTCTCTGTGGAACTGCGGAGAGGTCAGAGTGCCCATGCAAAAGTTCCTACAAGGTACACTCAAGCATCAGAACCAGAGCAATAGAAGAAGGTGGCCCGGTCTAAAGAATCACATCAAGTGGGTGGCCATGTTTGTGTTCATCGCTTACATGAGGAAATGACTAGAGATCGACCGATGCGTCGGTTTTGCCGATTAATAGGCACCGAAAGTCGATTGCTGGAACTATCAGCAAAAATTTAGCAATAGTTTTTCTGGGTCGCATTATACAGTACAAGAGTGACCTCTAGAGGTGAATCACAGATGCCACTTGCTGAGTCGTTTCGTATGTAACTGTTTTTATTTTTTTGGAGCCTTACTTTTTGTTTGTTTGAATGCGTTCATTTTTTCCTCTTAAAACGCATTAATATAATATATTCATATATATTTCATATAACACATTTACAGAATTCAGTACTAATTTTTTATTTTTGCAATAAAGCTCAGTACTATTTCACATGGAGTGTTTATTTTTATCCTACGACCTCTAGAAAAAAGGCCATAGGATGATGTAAGGAAAGAAGGTGGGCCGGCAGAGGCTTTGGGATTCTCTGGGTGATGTTCTGCTGTGAAACCTTGAGTCCTGGCGGTCATGTGGAGGTTACTTACCACCGTGACACGTACCACCTACCAAACGTTCATGTTAATGGTATATCCTAACTACAGGATATCTTTCAACAAGATAATGCATCCTGCACAGTCAAAAGAATGATCAGGAATGGTTCGAGATCCAAGATGTGGACCCCCAAATTCCCAAGATCTCAATCTGATAAAGCATATTTTGTATGCACTAAAAAACAAGTCTGATCTATGGACTCCCCACTGATCATCTTACAGGACTTAAAGGATCGGTTGGTAAAATCTTGTTGTCAGACACCACATTATACCTGGGAATGTGGTAGCTCACTAGTTAAGGCATTGGACTTTGGACCAGAAGATAATGAGTTTAAACCACTGTACCACCAAATCAAGCTACTACTGCTGGGCCCTTGAGCAAGGCCCTTAACCCTAAACTGTTCAGTTATATATATTATATAATTGTAAGGTCACACTGGATAACAGAGTGCGCTAAATGCCATAAACGTACACCTTCAGAGGTCTTGTGGAGTCCAGGGCTTCACAGATCAGGTGGTTTTAGAGGTCTGATTGAAATGCATTTGACCCGAGCACTCATACCGTGTGTCCTGCTTTTTCCAGGAGCTCTTTGGTCTTCCATAGAGCTCTGCTCATTGCTGGAGACGGCTGATGGTACTCGTCGTTCTCGTAGTATCCGATCCTCAGGGGCTCCGAGCTCTCGTAGACCTGTTCACAAAGAAATGTGTTGAGTACCAAGAAGCATGACACACAAACACCACTGCACTGCAGTGTTCAGTACCTCCTGGTTGAACGGTAGTGGAGGAACCGTAGGGTCCAGGGTGAACATGTCTGGGCAGAGTAAAGCTTTCATACACAGAGCCAGACTCTCCACATCACGGGCCATGGGACCAACGGCCGACAGGGCTGCAAACACACACACACACACACACACACACACACACACACACACACACACACACACACACACACACACACACACACACACACACACACACACACACACACACACACACACACACACACACACACACACACACACACAGACACGTTTGTTCCAGATGTGCTAGTTACTTCAAAAAAATGCTTGAAAACTTTGATTTGTTGTGCTTCCGTTACCAGTCTTCCCGCCTTTCGCGCACGAGCCGAGTCCCTGCAAGCTGCAAAATAAACAGAAAACAAAAAACAAGAACATAATACTATTAAATACTGTTGTATTACAATAATCGCACAACCTTCTACAAAGATTTACAGCTTTGTTACAGTAATGTATTATACATTGCTGGAAATTTATAATTTTTCATTCAATATGATCATTTACAGAGTAGACCTTTATTCGATTTCAGAATCGGTATTTGTGGGGTTTACACTCGCAACAGGGGATAAATAAGGAACCTCTTGATGAATACTCAAATAAGATTCTACATATACTGTTTTTCCATCATTGAACAGTTAAAGGAGTTTAGGTTGAATCTATAATGATCTCAAATATAATTCAAATATAAGTGAACTTTATGTAATAAATATTCTGGCATGCTTTATACCTGATCAGTAGCTAATGATTAATTATAACCAGTACTAAAGCTATTAATAATTTACTTGTCTAGAAAGACAATGTATCCAAATTGCAAAAAAATTATAATAATAATAAAGAAATAAATAAATCAATCAATCAATCAATCAATCAATAGATCAATAAATCATTTTACTTTGTCTCAATGGTGAACTTTAACACACTAGATTATATTAGTTAAAAAATGTGTTAAATAAATTATAGAAAGTAATCTAATAATTATTTAAGTGTAACTTGATCCATTAGAGAATAAAGTTTAAATAAATGAATAAATAAAACTAAATAAATAATAAATTAAATGCAAGTTAAAAATAAAAAAAGATATAAATATTTGTATTTGTATAAATAAATAAATAAACCACCTGATCCTGTTGTTTGTTGGTTTTAAGCCACAGATGCCACAGAAGGCTGAAGGGATGCGGATGCTTCCTCCGATGTCGCTTCCCAAACCCAGAATAGATCCTCCTGCAGCAATCAGAGCTCCCTCACCTCCTGAAGAACCGCCGGGTGTCTTCTCGATGTTGCAGGGGTTCACAGTCCTCCCATATATGGGGTTACTACATTCATAGCTTTGATAAATAATAATAATAAAAAACATTAATTTTTAAATGAATACACAGAAATGCACAAAAAAAATACAATGAATTGCAAAATGATTGTATAATGCTGACACTTCTTCCTATAAAAGGGCCAGATATCAAACTTTGAGGGTTAAAGTAAATTATATTTATTTCATTAAATCATTATACTGTATTACATTAAATTTTTCCCCTGTTATCATTTCATAATATTTAGAAATAAAGTAATACATTAAAAACTTAACATTTTAGTTCATGCAGATTTATTCTGGAAGTTTTCTTGTTATAGAAACTTGTAGTACAATTAAAACAGAACAGTAGAGTTTGATGCCTAATTCATGCTTCAAGCAAGACAGCCATATTCATGTAATATCAGTCTCCTCTAATTAGAGACATGAGACATTCTTATTTTTCAAAAAAGTCTTTAAATTGTAAAAATCATCTATGTTTAATTTTAATCTATTATTTTTTGCTGTTTAAAAAATACAGCAAAAGATGTTTGTGGACACGACCATAAGATTGGCATGTAAGCACAGTCCACATTCCACCACTCTTCTGGGACGATGTTCTACTGGATGTTTGCTGACCTCCTATACAATTGTGTGCCCACAGCTTTAAGAGTTTGAGTGAAAAAGTCAGGTGTCCTAATGCTTTTGTTCGTATACAGTGGTGTGAAAACCTTCAAGAATAAAAACCTTCATTTAAAAGCTGTGTGTTTTCTTTTACTAATATTTGAATTAGTTGGATGATCTGAAACATTAAAGTGTGAAAATACATGCAAAAAAAATACAAAATCAGCACTTTTTCACACCACTGTATCCTCTAGTAAAAAATATTTAAAGGCAAGATTTGTTACAGGGAAACTCACTCAAATTTCTGAAAAAGGTGAATGATACAGGACATTAATTCCAATCATTGTGTATGATTATTAGTTTATTAGAAAAAACGTCATTCGTAGGAACCTCATGGTATGATGGAGATTCCACATCATCGAAGTCTAAAGCTAAAGATATTTTTTTTTAACAACAATTAAAAGCAAACAGATTCATTTTAATGTGGTAAATTAGATTTGTGAAATGATCCAATGAAAAGGCAAATGCTCCATAGCATTAAATTTAAATACCGTATTTTTCAGACTATGAGCTGCTACTTTTTTTCCCACGTTTTGAACCCTGCAGCCTAAACAACGATGCGCCTTATTTATAAATTTTTTCTGGGTTTTTCCCGGTTTTTACCCGCCAAAAAACAGAACCCCATAACATTAGACCAATGAAATTTCCAAACGGAAACGAAAAAAAAAAACCACGCACCTCACCTGTGTTCTGAGCTGCACGGCTTCGGGAGAAAAAACACGATTGGTTTTGTTTTACGCACGATGATGCCAAAAGATAAACTCCCGAGAGAAATAGTTGTGAAAGGAAGGAGGAAGACAGTGAACAATGACTTTCTTGGTAGGCTACTGTTTAGATACAAGCCATTGAAGCGCATTGAGTCTGGGTGAAGGGCGAGCTCACTAACTCCAGTTGCAACAGAAATTATATAAGCACAGACAGGTTTTCAAAACTCGTGCTTTAAAAAATTTTTTGGCAACAGCGTTATGGGTTAGTCAAAGAAACTTAGAAATGAGCATCAGAAAATAATAGGGACATATTCCTCGGTCTTGCACACATGCAGTAATAGCGGAAAAATGCGGCGGCAGGCTGTTCCCAAAATACCGCTCTGCTCTTAAAGGAGCCACAACATATTCCACCCGTTACACCGTGTAACAGACACTGTCTTTCGTTAAAGCCTGTGTAAAGTTCATTAGTTTCAGTGTGGCTTATTTATGATCAAAATAACAATCTTTGTCAAAAATACAGCATTACAATATAATTGGTCATTTATTAAATTATTTAGAATGTGTATTGTAATGTACGAATTATAACACACTTCAGAGCTTCCGACACTTCGGGCACAATTGTGTGTTCTGACCAGAAGCTTGTGAGTTTGAATCCCAGGACCACCAAGCTGGATAGGGGTGTGTGCCAAATACCATTAATGTAAATTCCTTATATTCATTTTCACTTTCAGAAGATTCATCCATTTCTACCTGAGGCCCCTCAGGTTTTTGCTCGGTCAATTCCTCGTTCAAAGTCAATATAACTTTGAGATGATTTTTTTTATTAGTGTTAAAACACTACTAAGCATGTGTAGAGTCAGTGTCACTGCTGAAGCTTATGGCTGAAAAAGTGCTGTTTTAAGGAGCGTTTCCTTACTTGAGGAGACCCTGTGGGATGTTGGTTTTGATGAAGGGAATTGCTCCCTGCTTCTTCAGCACTGTGACCACCACACTGTCCTTCAGTGCAGGATTGTCCAGTTTAGTCATCACACCACAGGTAGAGTCATAGCCCTATACAAGCACATACACAAACACAATCTTACAAAGCCAGAACAGTAAAAACACGAAACTTCTACGTCTCTAAAGGTCTAGAGGAGATGTGTATGGAACTTTAAAAAAAAAAAGAAAGAGAGAAAAAAAAAAAGCAAGCTCAGCACCTCAGGTGGTTTAGAATGTAAACTTAGTTTGTGCTGCTGTTTAGTTTCGAAAGCTGTAATGTCTAAAGGTTTGAATGTTCCAATATTTGCCTAAACAAGATCCAGTGATCAGGTTACAGCATCCAGAGTCCTAACTAAGACCAGAAGATATACTTTCGGGAAACTTTCCATGGGAACTTAATCTGGGAACTTAATTTTGCCAATATTCCCAAATTGGAAACTTACCAGGAATTTATGGAAAATGTATTAGAAATGGTAGGAAATTTATTGAAACTAACATATAGAAACAAATATACACATTGTTTGTATATAGATTTTTAAAAGTGACATTTATTATTTTATTGTTAGTATACATTTATTTTTTTTTTTTTTTTAATTTACATGAACAAATCAATTTTTTACATTATTTTGTGTTCAGGATTGCAGAAATGATGTGTGTTGTGTTATGGAGGAATGTTATGGATGTGTGTTGCATGTATGGGTGTGCTGTGTGCATGTGATGAATATGCATTAAGAAATTGCATTAAATCTAGTTGTTTTAGCCCAAATATTTCTGCAACATTTTTTCTTTAATGACATTTGAGTTCCCTGTCACCTGCACTTTTGTAAATTCTCAGTTTATCCCGTCTTAAATTCCCATGGGCAGTTTTTAATCTTGAAAATTCCCATGGGCAGTTTTCAATCTTGAAAATTCCTGGAATTTTACAATGCTATTCCTCACCAATGTCTTAACCTTAAAAATAATCCAATGCAAAAGTCATTTTATTGTCTTTAATGAGCCACTGTGACTGCTATGAAGAAAAGATGCAGGCTCTTTGTTAGTACCTAGAATAGCAAAGACTATGGCAGAGGCAGAACTTTCCATACAAAACCCACAGTTATGAAACCGCTCTATCATTTCTGTCCAGACCTCAGTACAGACTGAAAACCTTGCAGTTAATTCAACCTTTTTTGTTAGCAGTTACAAAAAGGTGCAGATTTTTGTTAAACTGGGATGCCTGAATTCGTTTCAACTCAATTTACACGGCATGACTCTAAAGTTATAACTATAGAGGAGAAATTATTTATGATCACATTTATGATCCAGGGTCACACAGATTTCATCCTCATGTCGTCTCAATGAGATTTTTCTTGCCAACATCACCTATAGCCCACTTTAGGGATCAGTTGAAATCTACATATGGATTTGCATAAAGCATATTCGTGACAATGTAAACCCAGCCATTAGGGGGGCACAAGCCAGTGCACTCTTAGTGCCGGTCCCAAGCACGGGTAAATGGGGAGGGTTGCGTTAGGAAGGGCATCCAGCGTAAAACATGTGCCAAATCAAATATGCAAAATTTTTGTGACAATGTTCTTGGAAAGTGCTATATAAATAAAATAGTATAGAATTTAAGTAAAAGGAAAGGTTTGCAAAGTATATCCTCAAACATATTTTACTTTAAGTTGCTATTTCGTGTGCAATTTATTTTAGTTTAATTTTTATTTTAGTTTAATGTATATTAGACAGCTTTTAGGGGAAAAGGGAATGCAATATGTAAATCAGAGAACAGTTGGCGAAGTTAAACATTGATTCAACCAAAATGATTACACTCAAATCATTTATATACATTTGAGGAAATTACATTCCAAGTTGTGTGTGTGTGTGTGTGTATATCTATCTATCTAACTAATATATATATATATATATATATATATATATATATATATATATATATATATATATATATATATATATATATATACACACACACACACATATACACAGTGAGGAAAATAAGTATTTGAACACCCTGCTATTTTGCAAGTTCTCTCACTTAGAAATCATGGAGGGGTCTGAAATTGTCATCGTAGGTGCATGTCCACTGTGAGAGACATAATCTAACAAAAAAAAATCCAGAAACCACAATGTATGATTTTTGAACTATTTATTTGTATGATACAGCTGCAAATAAGTATTTGAACACCTGTCTATCAGCTAGAATTCTGACCCTCAAAGGCCTGTTAAAATGTCCACCTCCACTACATTTATTATCCTAAATGAGATGCACGTGTTTGAGGTCGTTAGCTGCATAAAGACACCTGTCCACCCCATACAATCAGTAAGAATCCAACTACTAACATAGCCAAGACCAAAGAGCTGTCCAAAGACACTAGAGACAAAATTGTACACCTCCACAAGGCTGGAAAGGGCTACGGGGAAATTGCCAAGCAGCTGGTGAAAAAAGGTCCACTGTTGGAGCAATCATTAGAAAATGGAAGAAGCTAAACATGACATGCAAGATCTCACCTCGTGGGGTCTCAATGATCCTAAGGAAGGTGAGAAATCAGCCCAGAACTACACGAGAGGAGCTGGTCAATGACCTGAAAAGAGCTGGGACCACCGTTTCCAAGGTTACTTTTGGTAATGCACTAAGATGTCATGGTTTGAAATCATGCATGGCACGGAAGGTTCCCCTGCTTAAACCAGCACATGTCCAGGCATGTCTTGTTTGCCAATGACCATTTGGATGATCCAGAGGAGTCATGGGAGAAAGTCATGTGGTCAGATGAGACCAAAATAGAACTTTTGGGTCATAATTCCACTAAATGTGTTTGGAGGAAGAAGAATGATGACCGGGGCCATGTATTGCGAGATTTTGGGGAACAACCTCCTTCCCTCAGTTAGAGCATTGAAGATGGGTCGAGGCTGGGTCTTCCAACATGACAATGACCCGAAGCACACAGCCAGGATAACCAAGGAGTGGCTCTGTAAGAAGCATATCAAGGTTCTGGCGTGGCCTAGCCAGTCTCCAGACCTAAACCCAATAGAGAATCTTTGGAGGGAGCTTAAACTCCGTGTTTCTCAGCGACAGGCCAGAAACCTGACTGATCTAGAGAAGATCTGTGTGGAGGAGTGGGCCAAAATCCCTCCTGCAGTGTGTGCAAACCTGGTGAAAAACTACAGAAAACATTTGACCTCTGTAATTGCAAACTAAGGCTCCTGTACTAAATATTAACATTGACTTTCTCAGGTGTTCAAATACTTATTTGCAGCTGTTTCATACAAATAAATTGTTTAAAAAAATCATACATTATGATTTCTGAATTTTTCTTTTTTTAGATTATGTCTCTCACAGTGGACATGCACCTACGATGACAATTTCCATGATTTCTAAGTGGGAGAACTTGCAAAATAGCAGGGTGTTCAAATACTTCAAATACTTATTTTCCTCACTGTGTATATATATATATATATATATATATATATATATATATATATATATATATATATATATATATATATATATATATATATACACACATATATACAGTGAGGAAAATAAGCATTTGAACACCCTGCTATTTACTGTTACTATATACTGTAATTGATTTAGAGCCGGGTTTCACCACTTATTATTGGTTTGTTTTAATACTCTACTCAAATCCAGTGTCTGTGTGTATCTTAAATCCAGCTCAGATTAGCACGTCCTCATTCCCAACTCATCCCGTAGGAATTAAAAAAAAATTAAAAGAAGTAATAAAAATGAACAAAAATATATGGAAACTACTACAAATTCTAGATTAATAGTGATAGTCTTTACTGTACCTCATAATCCAGATTGTCCTTAATGCTGATGGGAATGCCATACAGAGGTTTGTTCTTGCATAATTCAAGGTCTTCCAGTTGGTTCAGACACTCCATGAGGACAGCGGTGCCACAGTTCACTTTCCTGTGCACCTCCAGAGCCTGTAAGTCACAAGACCAATTGAGATGTTTTTTTTTTAAAGAAAAAAAGAGATTATATTAAAATAAAGAAAAACAACTACTTAGACAGACAATTCAAAGTGCATGCATCATATATGGAAAAAGAAACAAATGCAGGAAAAACGATTGCAGGACAGATATATGTCCTCCCCCTCCCCCTCCCCCTCTCCCTCCCCCTCTCCCCCTCTCCCTCTCTCTCTCTCTCTCTCTCTCTGTCGCCTTTCTACTCTTCTTCACTCTCTCTGTCCAGCTTAACATGCTCCTGAGTTTCCAGTGACCAGTGATCTGTCCCTTCTTCTTTTCTGTCCCACCCGATTTATTCTTATGCCCATGTGTCAATTGGAGGCCAGTCTGTGCACCTGGGAATGGTTCCACATGACCAGCCTAAGGATCCATTAAGTTACTGATCAACTCAAGGATGAATTTGGTCTGTAATTAATATCACCAATGGCTGAGGATTGCAATTTGCATGAACAGTTCTGTATTTAAGCGCCCATCACTAAACAGTGCACCGCACAATGATGGAACAGTAATGAACAGACATTCGGTGAAGAGGATGGTTTCCTTTTGAGTCTGGTTCCTCTCAAGGTTTCTTCCACATGCCATCTCAGGAGGTGGTAGCTCGATGGTTAAGGCATTGGGCTTTGGATCAGAAGATCACAGGTTCAAATCCCACCACCACCAAGCTGCCACTGCTGGGCCCTTGAGCAAAGCCCTATAACCCTCCCCCCATGCTCAGTTGTAAATCGCTCTAGATAAGGGCGTCTGCCAAATGCCGCAAATGTAAATGTAAATCTCAGGGGTGTTTTCCTTGCCACAGTCACCACTCATTTGGGATAAAATTATAAATAACTAATAGGCATTAAAGTATACATTCCAACGTTATAACCTCCTTATGTCTGTAAAACTGCTTTGGGACAATGTCCTTTGAATTCTCAAGTCATGCTTATAGGACGACGACGACACCCGATTCCTCATAACGGTTTAAAGACACGATGTACAGAACTTTACACAAAGATAAAGCAGAAAAATAAATAATAAATTAAATGCAGTAAAGCCACAGTGCAGACAGGATTTGCATTTCACGTGTCGGCAAATCAAATCGTCTAAAATTGATTTACAGAATTAAATTAGAACAGAATATACCTTCACATAATCCCCCAGACATGTTAAATATTTGAATCCCTGCCATCACGATGTTCCAGTCTATTTATCAAAGGCTTTTCCTTTTCACATTTTTTATTTACGGCATCGTCATTAATAGGCTGTATATTAACTTATTGGGGGAAAACCGGGAGTTTTATGTGAGATCAGAGATTGAGCACCCCCATATAACCAAAATGGCATGATCCACGATTCAGAATACTAATGTTAAGATTTGACTGTGAGATTGGTATTCGAATCAGACTCCTTAACGATCAATAAAGTGATGAAGTGAAGTCTCAAACAGAACGTGTTTCATTCAACAAAAGCTGAAGAATCTGATAAGGCTGTAGCAGGACACTCACAGCAACACCATCAAGATATCGTGTGAGCACGAGTGTATAATAAACAGGAGTGTGAGGGGAACCTTCTGGATGTAGGCATGGATCACAGCGTCGGGCCGCAGGGATCCCTCTCTGATCTGCTGACGCAGCTCGACCAGCGAGAGAATCAAAATAGAGCTCAAATCAACACCAGGATTCTGCAAACACAAGATTGTTTAGGCCAGATGTTACAGTAAGGGTTGATTAGTAGGCCTAGTTCTGCGTTCTGTTGACAAAACATGGTTCATGTGAAAAAAAAAAATGGTGTGGAAAAGATGAGTTTACATTTAACACAATGCCATACCAGAATGTCACCAATGCCATGAATTGTTTTTGTGCTTACTCGGTAAAGGAGGTGGTAGCTAAGTGGGAAATATTTTGGCCTTTAATCCAGCCCCATTAAGCGCACACTCTTAAGCAAGGCCCTCAAACCCATAGCTGCTCTGTTGTAGAGGCCGACCGCTTTATCGGTTTTAATCGGCAACGATAGTTGATTGCTTGAACTATTGGCAAAAATTCATACAGGCAGTTTTTCCAGGTTGCGTCATACAGAACGAAAGTGGCCTCTAGAGGTAAATCACTGACACCACATGCTGTTTATTTGAAGCGTAATTTTTTATTCAATTTGGATGTAACTGGTTATTTTGAGTTTTACTTTTTGTTTAATTTTATTTAATATTGATTCATATAATTAATAAATTCATATTTATATAATTTAGCACATGATTCAAAAAAATTTTTTTAATGTAAATAAACAGTATTATTATATATGGAGCGTTAGGTTTGTTTATTAATCTTTTTATCCAATATGCATTTTAAAAACTATTGGTGGATTAATCAGTTATTGGCAAGTATGATCTAACCTAGATATTGATAGCGGGGGAAAACCTTTACCACCTAACTAGGGCTGAAACGTAACTGATTAATTAACCAATAGTTTTTAAAATTGGTGGAAAAGGTTGGTGGGGTTTTCGGCACGTGGAATCTTCTTGCAGATGCAGATTGCTAATGTATTGTCTTTCACAAACCCTCAACAAATTTGTCTCGCAAGTTTTGCGTTATCTGATCGGCCTTCATGGAGATCGTAGCTCAAATCCAGATCCAAGTCTCAGATGAAAATTGCCGACAGCTTATTTATTTGCTTTTACACGAATCCTACTTTATTCTCATTTTACACGCAAGTAACAGCTTTAGACTAATCATGAGAGCAATTCTGATTTAAGAAATCATATAACCATATTTATGTACGTGCAAGCATGTATGTTTATATGTATGCAGATAGATAGATAGATAGATAGATAGATAGATAGATAGATAGATAGATAGATAGATAGATAGATAGATAGACCTACATGTCAACCTACATGTCTGTAGACATACACATAGCGACAGACAGGCAGACAGACAGGCAGACAGACAGGCAGACAGACAGACAGACAGACAGACAGACAGACAGACAGACAGGCAGACAGACAGACAGACAGACAGACAGACAGACAGACAGACAGGCAGCTTGGAATGTAAACTCAATCTGTTCCACACACCATTTTCAATGGAATGTTATGTATAAATTATTGTCTAACGTGTCTTGAACGAATAAAAATTATTAGTACACAATAATAAATAATATAAAAATACAAAATTGCTGTTTGCAATGCAAATTATCGCTCGTGGTGCAAGTTACATTTGGATAAAAACGTTATTGTAATTAATTGTAAAAGGAAAACCCGCACTGTTACAGGTGAGTGCAGTATGAACAGGTGAGACAGGTGTAGTATGGACATACCCGAGTCCTAAATTGTAGGACTGCTTTTTCAGCCTGTTGGAGCTCCCACTGTCTCTTCGCTCTGGCTCTCTGCATTTTCTTCCTCAATTTTAGTCCTTTTCTCCATTTCAGCAGAAAACCATTCACAAAAGCAACACAGATCGCCGCCACCCCTACGGAGAACCAACCATAATACATTATTCCACTCGTCTGCTCAGACCTGCTCCTCATACCTTCTATATATCAGTCACACTCAGAGCTCCAACAAGCCCCGCCCCCCGCTCTGCTTTACGTCACAAGAGGAGCGATGATCAGTCAACTTCCGGGTTATCGCGTTTTTCGAAAAAAAAAAACAACTTGAAATTTTCGAGAAAAAAAACCTAGTAAAATAAATATCGAGAAAACAACTTGAAAATTTCGAGAGAAACAAATTGTCAAGTCAAAAAACTGAACAGTTTCGAGAAAAATACTCAATATATATATAAAAACTTAAATAAAAAAAAGAGATACAAAAACAAACAAACAAAAAAATTCTTTTTTGTTTTCTTTCTCAAATTTTTCTAAAAAAACTCTAAAACTTCGAGAAAAACATTTTGGAGAAAAAAAAACCTCTCTCTCTCTCTCTCTCTCTCTCTCTCTCTCTCTCTCTCTCTCTCTCTCTCTCTCTCTCTATATATATATATATATATATATATATATATATATATATATATATATATATATGCAAGGTTGCAAGTTTGGGCAGATGTCACTTGTTTTGCATTATGCCTGGAGTGGAAGATCAAATTAAACTTTACTTTTCCCTTGGATTAAGCAACAAGGAAATACGTTATTTTAGCCCAGAATCACCAGATCATCATAGGTTTGTTTTGTTTTTACAAAAATGGCCTCATGCTCTATGACAAATTGAAGGCGTATGGTATAGGGATAAACGGGTTTATCGATGGTCTTAGTCGTTTGGTTGTACGGATTGAGGCTTATACAACAAATAATGACCCCATGGTTGTGGCTGGTACTTATATTTAAAGCTTTCTGGGGTCCATAGAGGATGCGTGCGGACTACGGCACTGGAAAAACCACACCGACGCCTTTGCCAAAGATTCTAAGAAAACAAAGCGTTCAGTTCTGGATTAACATGTTCAAAAGTTTCCAAGACAATGGCCACTTCTCTGGAGACATTTTGAATAAAAGCATAATCCAATTCTGCTTCATTGGCCTTCTTCAGTTGCAGAATAACTGCACATTTGTTATTCTGCACATGCAGAATAACAAAATGAGTTAGAACTAATCCTCTAATGCTCAGAACTTACACTTCCCACAAATAAAATTATCGCTAGTGACGGAGAAAGACTGACTAAACATGTCACACTTCACCCACTGAATGAGCTGCTCACCATATCAGAGAAAATCCATACCTTAATGCGGTTACTGAAATGTGTTCGCAGTTCTCCTGGACATATTAGTTCATCAAACACACACACACACATTCACAGAAAAAAACTCGTTGACCATCTTAATTAAAACTCACGCTTTATTTCATCTCAAATAAAAAAACAATCAATATTCTTACAACTGTAATTACTCTTCTCCTCTGTGATCTTACAGCATACTGAACATATCGCTGAGATGATCACCACCATCATCATTCTGACCTTCATCCCACATAGTAAAGCTCCATCCCTGACCCAAACCTGCGTCTTCCCACATCATAAACTCATCCTCCAGTCGCAGTGTGTTGAGGAGTTCATGTAGACCGAAGGCCAGGAAATCACCGTTACCATAGGAACCGTGCTGGTCATCACCCTGCTTCTTCTCCATTTCAATGTTTTGGTCGTAAACTCTCCGTTGCGCTCGGTTAGACAGCACCTCGTAAGCTGAGGAGGAAAAAGTTTAGCAGAGAAGAAAGTCATGATGCACAGGAAGAGAAAAAAATCTGTAATAGAGATAACGTGTGTGTGTGTGTGTGTGTGGATACACACCTTGAGCAAGCTGTGTGAAGACATGTTGAGCATCTGGGCTGTGGTTCCTGTCGGGGTGAAGCTTCCGGGCCAAGTGGTGAAACGCTTTCTTAATCTCTCTTTCAGAGGCCGAGCGAGGAACTCCTAACACTGAATAATAATCAGCCAAACACACGGATACACACACGAACAGCAGCAGCACAAACATGTGCATTGCCAGAGCCATTGACTGCCTGTGCATGGACACACACACACACACAAACACACACACACACACACCCTGATCATTAGCTAATCTAGAAATCTTCCAGAAAATACACCTTCACTAACTAAATTTTTTTTTATGATGTGTGCGATATATGCTTAATAATTTATTAAATAAATAATAATAAAAAATAAGTGTATTTTCATCTGTGATAGTATTGTCTATCTATACTATATGGACAAAAATTTGTGGACACCTAAACACATCCCATTCCATATTGAGTCTCCATTTGCTGTTATAATAACCTCCACTCTTCTGGGAAGATGTTCCACTAGATTTTGGAGTGTGCTTGTACATGGGTATTAGTGAAGTCAGATACTAATGAAGGTGAGGTGCAGAGGCCTGGGGTACAGTCAGTGTACACATTAATCTCAAAGATTTTCACTAGTGAAGGAAAGCATTCCCCTTTATTTTGGTGACAAGCTGAGGGAGGCGAGATTTAGATGGTTTGAACATGTGCCGAGGAAAGACATGGGGTATATCGGTAGGAGAATGCTAAGGATGGAGCCACCAGAAAGGAGGAAAAGAGGAAGGACAAAGGAGGAGGTTTATGGATGTGGAGAGGGAAGACATGCTTTTATTTGGGTTTAAAGAGAGAGATGTAGAGGACAGGGGGGTATGGAGACGGATGATCCGCTGTGGAGCCCCCTAATGGGAGAAGCCGAAAGAAAAAGTAGGAAAGCAGTCCTCTTTAGTTGTATTTCGACGCTTCACCACTAGAGGGAGATTCACAGTTTACCAAATCATGATAATTTACCTATGTGACATCACAGTGCACCTTTCTCCATTCACCAATCTCTCGACCGAGTGCTTAAAAGGTCTAACACTGAGCAGCATTCGTCCTCACGAAACATATCAAACAAAAGCTGCCAGATGACAGCAAAAATCACACCACACAATCAAATCTTACACCTAGTAAAGTTTGAGTGTTCGGAGTCCTATACTGTGAACACACTGGGGTGAGTACAATCTCCTGATCAGGGTACACCAGATAACCTTCCTAACAGATAGTGAAACGTCCTTGGTCTTTTGAGCCATATAGTAAACCTTCTTAACAAATAGTCTGGGGCTTTACAGCAGGAGAGCTTCCACATTTTCCCACCCATGTAAAGCATATCTTCATGGAGCTGGCTTTGTGCACAGGGGCATTGTCATGTTGGAACAGATTCGGCTCAACTGAAGGGAAGATTTCATGCTACCAAATGCATCAGAAGACGTCCTTTACAATTGTGTGCCTCCAACTTTGTGGGAACAGTTTGAGGAAGGGGATCCAAACCTGTTCCAGCATGACAATGCCCCTGTGCACAAAGCCAGCTCCTTGAAGATCTGATGTGCATGGTTTGTAGTGGTAGATCTCTTGCTATAGAGCTCCAACCCAAATGATCACCTTTGGGATACATGTGAATGCTGACTGCACCCCAGACCTCCTCACCTCCATCACCACCTGACTTTACAACCAGCCTTGTAGCTGAATGAATCTCCACAACATCTTTCCAGAAGGGTGGGGGTTATTATAACAGCAAACAGGGACTAAATGTGGAACTGATGTTTAATAAAAATAAATGAAATGGTATTAGCTGTTGATATAATCCTTTTTTTTTTAAACACATAATGGAAGTCAGCCATTTTCAAATAAAATAAACCACATCTTGTTTTTCTAATTAATTTGTGCAAGGATTCACATTTATTCGGAATAAGCAGGAATAATTGTACAAAAGTGGACATTTGGTAACTACCTTATAAAAAAACAAAAACAACAACAACCATAAAACAAAATCTGGGTTTGTACCGTTTGCACAGCGTGGTGTAGTTCCTCCTCCGGACAACAGGGGGGCAGTAGCGTCCCGGGGTCTTTTCACTTCTTTTCGTTATCTGACCGTGTTTTGGGAGAGGAATCATGGTGTAAACACACGGCCATGGCTGATGAGCAAGAAGGAGCTGAGAACAACAACAACAACGACTACGAAGTGAACGACGACATGGGGAACCAGCTGCAGCTCTTACCGGGTGAGTGTTGGTCTGAACGCGGTGGAAATGATCTTCCACCACGCTGACACCCTTCCACCCCGAGAAAAGGGAAAGAAGAAAAAGCTGGGTAACTGCGCACTTTTCCCAGGCCAGACACCTGATCGGGGGGGAACCTGAGGACGAACCTGAGATTTTACACGTTTCATGTTTTGTTCAGATCTGATCTTAGAGGGATCTGAGAGTCCTTCATCCAAACAGTCTATGGTTTCAGACTGAAAATGAAGCAATACAAGGGGAAAAAATGCATTAAAGTCAAAATGAAACCATGAACCAGGTCTGGATCTGGAATTCCACCTTATTTTATCAACAAATCAGATGTGCACTTGTTTTTATTTCAGGCGGTTAAGGTTCATTTCCTACCTTATAATAACATCAGAACCAATAGCTGAAATGATTGACAGCTTCCCCACCACATGAAGCCACGCCCATTTATTCTATTCCACTACATATTAGTGTAAATATAAATGTTTTGACCCCCAAGCAGGCTGTTGCTTTCAGTTAAGTTCAAAAGAACTTCCTGACTTCATAAATGATCAAAGCAAAGTGGGTTCCAGACGTCCTATCCTGGGACCATTTCCTGATATGAAGACCTCCATTCTTCTGAGAAGAAAAGTATTGGAGCAACTGAATTTTCCATCCATATGTGGTTCTTCTCCAAACTTCTACCACAAAATCGGAGGCACACAATTGTGTGTTGCTGGAATCCCAACCCAAAACCTGTTCCACGATGACCATGCTCCTGTGCACAAAGCCAGATCCATGAAGATGTAGGATGGGGTGGAAGATCTCCACAAGTACCCTCCACAATCTAGAACATCTTCCATTTATCTCACTAATCCAACTGAGGTGCAGGTGAGGGTTAAGGGCCTTGCTCAAGGGCCCAGCAGTTGATGTCAGGTTTCATCCTGGTACTGTAATTGGATTGGAAAAACCCCCCAGAGGTATCCCCCCATCCCTATGTATTATATTTGGAGCTTAGTGTAGCTAGATGTAGCTGAGGTTGAGGAACTGATGCATCACGCTGTTTTTTTAAGGTTTGGGACACGCCCACAGCCGCTTGTGCAACCGTGCGAGATCCTAATGTTCTCTGTCCTTCTGTAGGAAACGAGGAGGAGGAGGAAGACGACATGGAAACGGAGGATCGGGACAGCGAGGGTGCAGAGAAGCCGAGCATCATCAACTTCGACCCCAGCCTTCCCACCTCGCACGCTGTGAGATCATGATTCTGAGAAGATGTTTCTGGTGAAATGTTTGTGACGTGTGTAATGTTTTTACTGTCATTCCAGCGATAAGTTCGACTATGATATTAAACATTACAGTCAGGGGACAAACAAAAAAAGTGCAAGAGCTTCTCTCCTGATTTCCCATTTTACTGCAAGTTCTACATCATCATCATCATCATCATGAGGAAACCAGACTCGGGAGAGATGTTCGAGCGAACACCAGACACAGAATCCCCGAATGCAGTGCAGGGTGTTGATGTTTGAACAGGGAGACGATGGAGATGGACAGAATAAAAGACATGCAGCATAGTAACGTCGCAGTAGATACATGTCTTTTTTATTGTTGGGAAAATTGCTGCGAATACGACCAGCAACCGGATTCGCGTCACGCTCCAGGGAGAAAACAAATCAGGCATCTGAGTGGTTACGGCTCTGGGTTACTGAGCGGAAGGGCGGGGGTTTAAGCTCCTTTCTTTCTTTCTTTCTTTCTTTCTTTCTTTCTTTCTTTCTTTCTTTTGTTCGTTCTTTTGTTCTTTCATTCTTTCTTTTATTTGTTAGTCCTCTTTTCCCTTTTCTTTCTTTCTTTCTTTCTTTCTTTCTTTCTTTCTTTCTTTCTTTCTTTCTTTCTTTCTTTCTTTCTTTCTTTCCTTTTTTCCTTCCTTCCTTCCTTCTTTTTCTTTCTTAATTTCTTTTTCTTTCTTAATTTATTCGTACCTTAAAATTCTTTCTTTCATTCTTTTCTTCCTTACTTCTTTCTTTCTTTCTTTCTTTCTTTCTTTCTTTCTTTCTTTCTTTCTTTCTTTCTTTCTGATTCTTTTTTCTTTTCTTCCTTTTCTTCCTTTCTTTCTTTTAAATTCTTTCTTTCTTTCTTTCTTTCTTTCTTTTTTTCTTTCAGATTCTTTTTTTCTTTTCTTCCTTTTCTTCCTTCCTTTCTTTCTTCATTCTTTTAAATTCTTTCTTTCTTTCTTTCTTTCTTTCTTTCTTTCTTTCTTTCTTTCTTTCTTTCTTTCTTTCTTTAGATTCTTTATATCATTCCTTTCTTTCAGATTCTTTGTTTCTTTCTTTTCATTATATATTTACTAAATTGGACGGCAGGGCGGTACGACTATAATCAATGCTGCCTCTATTTCGTGACGTGTCTATCGGTTGTACATCGTCACGTGACACTAGTTCGCAGGCCCGTTTCTGTACTTGCGCGAGTACGAATGTAAAGGCATGAGGAAGAAACCCTGAGAGGAATCAGACTCATCACTGAATGTCGGTTTATTACAGTTCCATCGATGTCGAGGTGAAAACAAGCATCGCTATCTTCAGCTAGAAATGGAAAAGAGGTGAAGCCCAATGCACAGATTCGGGGAAGTTGTCGAAGTGCATCAGTGTAGGAAAGTGAACGTATCAGTGTGTGAAATAAAAATGAATGTTTTTTTTTTCTTTGTAGCTCATATTAGTCTACATTTTCACTTCTATTACATTCTTTCACTTTTACTACATTATATACTTAACTTGTTACTTATATGACTTCCTGTTGTGTGTGTTTGTGTCAGTACCTGGGTTTAGACATGGAGGAGTTCCACGGGCGCACTCTCCATGACGACGACAGCGTGCAGAACCTCCCCGTCCTCCCTCACGCCGCCCTCATCCTGATCCCGGGTCAGACGCTGCCACTGCAGCTCTTCAGGCCGCAGGAGGTCAGCATGTTCCGCAACCTCGTCAGCCACGACCGGACGTTCGCCGTGCTGGCACACAGGTGAGCGCTCCATCAGGGAATCACACGCTTTTATCAGACGAGGTCTTGAAGGAAGAAGATCCATCCATCCATCCATCCATCCATCCATCCAAATATCGCCAATGCCTTCGTTTCTGTTCAATGTAAATCCTAGACCTTTTACATACGTATATAATAATCATCTTTTTTTTATATAGCACCTTCAAAAGTTGAACAAATTGGAAACAAAAATGACATTAAAAACAATAAAATAGTAAAATAAACATGACAAAAAAAACCACCAAAAGTTGGTTTTAAGAGCAAATAAAAACAAAAAACAAATATTCACCATCTCTTCTCAAAATGCATAAAGTATAAAATATATAAATTATAAAATTTCAATTCATGTTTGTTGCCTATAAGTTTATTCCCAATGAGTAAACCAGTGGCGACTGTAGCAAGGAAAAACTCCCCGAGATGCCATGAGGAAGAAACCTTGAGAGGAACCCGACTCAAAAGAGAGCCAGTTCTCATCTGGGTTGCACCGAATGTCCATTCATTACAGTTCCATCATTGAAGTTCAACTGTTTAAATGCAGAAATACATGTTAATTATAGTCTGAAGCTGTTGTAACTGACTGTTTGAAAGTGGTAGGTCAGAGTTTTAAGGCTCTGGGCTACTGAACAGTTGAGGTCAGAGATCTATAGCAGGAGATCTTCCACTAAAATCCATGTAAAGCATATCTTCATGGATGAAGCTTTGTGCACAAGAGCGTGGTCATGCTGGAACAAATTTGGGTCTCCCAGTTCAACCAAAGGGAAGATTTGATGCTAAAGCAATTGTGCGCCTCCAGATGTGTGGTAACACTTTGGGTAAAACACCAAATAACCAAACAAATCTCAGATGTTCAACTTTATTTTCATTCGTTTCCCCCCCCCCGCAGTCCGGATGTGGGCCAAGGAGAGCCGCCGGCGGAGTTCGGGACCACGGCAGAGATCTACGCCTTTCGCGAGGAGCAGGAGTACGGCATCGAGACCGTAAAAATCAAAGCAATCGGACGGCAGCGTTTCAAAGTGCGCGACATCCGTACGCAGGCAGACGGGTGAGGCTAACGCTTCGATGGTGGACGAGTTCACACCCGCGAACCAACGAACGCTTATCGAACGCTTTGTTTTTCAGGATTCGTCAAGCAAAGGTGCAGATTTTGCCGGAAAGGATTTTACTTGACCCTTTGAATGCAGTGCATCTGTCACCTCGCGTACACAGACGTGTTTCAGACGCCAGACCCACGCCAGAGCAGAGCCAAGTGCAACGCCGCCACACCTACAGACGGGTAACGAACACGCGGGACCTTAAAATACATATACCACAAACGTATATCTGTGTCGTTATTAAAGATTTTTTTTTTTCTCCTATTTTTTTTTTTTTTTTTTTAGAGGAAGTTGTTTATGGCTGGTATGACCCCGTGGCCCTCCTGGGTTTACGCCCTGTACGATTCGGTGAGTTCTTATTCGTAAGTGATGCATTTTTATTCGTACATACAGTAGATCAGACTGATAATGTGCATAACATTTTCTCTGAGGTACTTTATTAGAACAATAAAACAAAAAAAACTTAAAACAATCGTAGAAATTACAATAAAAGGTTTTATTGCGACGTCACTGTTTGTCTGCTGAAACGTCTACGAAAAATGTATATTATCAAAACCGAAACAAAATGAATGAAAGAACAGTTTTAACAAATTTGTTTTTTTGTGCAGCTTTTCCTTGTTTACTAAAATAACTATACAATACGTAGTTAATAACAAACATCACATAATTTGTTTACAAAGTGTATTTATGACTGTTTTGTTTTGTTTTGTTTTGAAAAACATCAGCCAAACCGAAAGATTTATCTGGAAAGATAATAATAATTAAAAGAAAAAATTCAAAATATCAGTCGATATATCGCCCACGACGATATATCGGTCGAGTATTAGTACACATAGTCGAGCCAAAGCAGATCCATCATTTGGAGAACTTGTATTTAATTAGGTTTGTGATTATAGATTATATATGTTTTGTGTGTGTGTGTGTGTGTGTGTGTGTGTGTGTGTGTGTGTGTGTCATACACACAGGAGACTCTAATGAGCAGAGTGAAAAAGCAGCTCCATGAATGGGACGAGAACCTCAAAGATGAATCGCTGCCTACTAATGCTATAGGTATACACCACTCCATCTTCCACTCCTACCCATGTGAAGCATATCTTCATGGAGCTGGTTTTGTGCACAGGAGCAGGTTTGGGTCTCCTAGTTCAAGAGAAGGGAAAATTTCTTTGTGGTAACCCCATGTGGCTCGGGAAAGTCAGGTGTTAATTTGTCAAGGACAATTAATTTGTTTTTTTTTGTTTTTTTTGTAATTGGCCATTTAGTTGTTCCATGTGCCAGATGCCTTAATTAATGCACTCATAAATAATAAAAAATATATATTATATACAGTAAAATAGAGTATTTGTCCAATTGTTTAGAGACAAAAACAGATCTGGCAACCCGACTGGCTTCGTACTACTGATCAGTTTTGAAGTGTCGGTTTGTACATTTATAAATGTTGAGGTGGATAAAGCCCATGAATTCCTGTGTGTGTGTGTGTGTGTGTGTGTGTGTGTGTGTGTGTGTGTGTGTGTGTGTGTGTGTGTGTGTGTGTGTGTGTGTGTGTGTGTGTGTGTGTGTGTGTATATATATATAGATTTCTCTTACAGGGTGGCAGCATGTTTGCCAATAGACGATGCTCTGAGACTGCAGCTACTTAGGATCGGTAGCGCCATTCAGAGACTTCGCTGCGAGCTGGACATCATGGACAGGGTGTGTGTGTGTGTGTGTGTGTGTGTGTGTGTGTGTGTGTGTGTGTGTGTGTGTGTGTCTGTGTGTGTGTCTGTGTCTGTCTGTCTGTCTGTCTGTCTGTCTGTCTGTCTGTCTGTCTGTCATGCCCTAACCTACTGACTTGTTATCTGCTGCAGTGCACGTCCCTGTGCTGTAAACAATGCCAGGACACCGAGATCACGACCAAGAACGAGATCTTCAGGTGAGAACTGAACTTTCACTTGCACATATCAGTATGTCCTTTTTTGAACATCACATTCCACATTTATTTCCCTTTTGCTGTTATAAGAACCTCCACTCTTATGGGAAGATGTTCTGCTAGATTTTGGAGTGTGTTTGTGGAGATTTGTGTTAGTAAAATCAGGTAGTGATGTAGATGAGGTGAGGAGGCCTGGGGGTGCAGTCAGCATTCACATTCATCCCAAAGGTGTTCGATAGAGTTTTTAGCTCTAGAGCAGTCAGAGGTGGCAAAAGTACACACCTCCTTCATTTAAGTAGATATATTCAAGTTAAAGTAAAGAAGTTTGGGCTCTGACATGCAGGGGCATTGTCATGCTGAATCAGGTTCCAGGTCTTCTAGTTCAAGTAAAGGGAAAATTACATGCTACTGCTTCCGACTTTTTGCCAAATGGGTGGAAAAGGGCGGGCGTCCCAATACTTTTGGTCACAATCTATGCCCTATAAAACATTGACATGAAATTTATGCCCTTGTCTGAGCAGCTACAGGGTTCAGGGCCTTGCTCAGGGGCCCAGGAGTAATAGTTTGGTGTGGTTGGGATTGGACCTTAGGACTGACAGCAAAAAGAGTATTTTTTTATAGACAGACAGACAGACAGAACTTTGTCATTGTATAGTACAGGTATATATTGATAGATATGCTGACTATCGCATGGTATTCTGCTATTCAATACACTGTATATTTCTCTCTGTGTTCATGTGTGTTGTATGCCTTTATCCGTTCTGTCTCTGCAGTCTGTCTCTGTGCGGACCGATGGCTGCCTACGTGAATCCTCACGGTTACGTCCATGAGACTCTGACCGTGTACAAGGCCAGTAACCTGAACCTGATTGGGAGACCCTCCACCCTGCACAGCTGGTTCCCTGGGTGAGCACATCATCGTTAAGGGTTAGAGATGCAGCTGGTTTGCTATTACCTTAAATTCCATATAAAAACATTGATTAAACATTAGTAGTAGCGAAATTCCCAGACTTATCACAACTTCATTCTTATGTTCTTTTTCGAATTGTCCACCCACAGCGCCTGTAAAAAGTGTGGAAACACCCAGACGTTTCTGGTTTTTGAGAGACACGTGCATGTTCCTTTTGTTTCTTTGCTCCAAACTCGGTCGTGTGAAATTATAAAGATTTACTTCGACCAAACAAATATATAAATGTCCAGATGTTCACTTACCGTATTTTCCAGACTATAAGCCGCTACTTTTTTTCCACACTTTGAATCCCGTGGCTTAAACAATGAAGCGGCTAATTTATGGATTTTTCCGGGGTTTTTCCCGGTTTCACAAACTTCAAGCCAAAAAAACTGAACCCCATAACATTAGACCAATGAAATTGCAGAACGGCTTCAGGTGAACCAATGAAACTCTTTATAATAAATCAGATGCGCTCCCATTGAATCGGGCCGCACCACATCATAAATATGGATGTGGTTTCTCTGATGTTTGACCTGCCGCTCACTCGGACTGTCTACAGGAAATGCGAATCATTCGTCACGCTGAAAACAACCGTATATGAAAACACACTTCACCTGTGTTCTGAGCTGCACGGCATCGGGAGAAAAGCTTCACCGATGGTGATTTTAAAACGCACGACGATGCCGAAAGATAAACTCGAGAGAGAAATAGTTGTGAAAGGAAGGAGGAAGACAGTGAACAATGACTTTCTTGGTAGGCTACTGTTTAGATACAAGTCGTGTAACAGACACTGTCTTTCATTAAAGCCTGTGTAAAGTTCATTAGTTTCAGTGTAGACAGGCTTATAGACAGGTGCGGCTTATTTATGTTCAAAATTAAAATCTTTGTCAAATTCAGTGGGTGCGTTTAATAGTCCGGAAATTACGGTAATTTTTATTTTTATTTTTTTTGGAAGAGTTTTTCACAAACTCTGCATCCAAACATTCAGCTGCAATACTTTCTTGTAAAACTTTGCAAAGATGTTCTTCACTATTTGGAGAGTTCTTTTTTTTGTGGTCAGGACTCCTTTCACTGTGGGGGTGAGGCAGTCTGATCACATCTTCTCTCCTGTTCTCTGACTTTTACATAAGATCTTCTGTTAGAGACAAAATATCGCATTTGGACCCCACAAAAGTTTCTTCCACTTATTCACTGTCTACTTCTGTTTTTGTTTTTTGTTCTTGTACCGAGTTTGTTGCTTAGAAACAAAAGGAACAAACACATGTCTCAAACACTATAAAAGACTAGATCTTTCCATTTTTCAGACTCTGTATTTATCATTTGAACCCTGCCAGGCAGTGGGCGTGGCTCTGTCAGGCAGTGGGCGTGGCTCTGTCAGGCAGTGGGCATGACTTAGCCAGGCAGTTGGGCGTGGCTCTGTCAGGCAGTGGGCGTGGCTCTGTCAGGCAGTGGGCATGAATTAGCCAAGCAGTGGGTGTGGCTCTGTCGGGCAGTGGGCATGACTTAGCCAGGCAGTGGGCGTGGCTCGGTCAGGCAGCTTTTAGCGCTAAAACCACCTTTTTAATGTCCATTTTCTCATTCAGTCCATGTTTTCAACTCCACATAAAAACGCAAAGTCTGTAAATGTGAATGAACTCATGAATACGTTCACGAACCAATCAAATGATCTAATGAAGGGTAGAATCAATAAATTGCTGACAGATGAGTTCATGGATAAAAGAATGAAGTAATGAACAAATTAAAACACAAATAAACAACTAAATTGATGAAAGAAAGAACTAATGATTGTGAATGAATGAATAAATAAGAATCTAGAATCGTGTATTGAATGAACAAGTGAATGCACGAAAAAAGAAACGGTTGACCGAATGAAATCGGGTGACGGTAAAAGCAAATAAACGAGCGAACGCGTATCATTTCTGAGCTGATGAACACTTTAATTAACGAAAGACTGAATTAATGAAAGAGTATAAACTGTCTACAATAATTTTTTTTAGTAAATAATTTAACTAATGAATGTATGAAAAAGCAACTGATTAAGTGAATGAAGGGATGAACAGACTTTTGAACAATTTATTGAACAAATGAATGAACGAATGAATGAACGAATGACTGAATGAATGAGTGCACAAATGAGTGAACCCACTTTTGAATGATTTACCAAACGAATGAATGAAAGCGAACAAAGTTTTGAATGAATGTAAATCTGAATAATGAATGAACAAACTAATGACTTGCCCTATTAAGGATTTAATGAATAAATAAAAGTAAAAAAAAATCGCGTTTGTGTGTGCGTTTCAGGTACGCGTGGACCATTGCTCAGTGCCGAACCTGTGGTTCTCACATGGGCTGGAAGTTCTCGGCTGTCAAAAAGGATCTGTGTCCTCAGCGATTCTGGGGTCTGACCCGCTCTGCGCTCTTACCCACAATCCCTCAGGGCGAGGAGGGTGTTGAGGGCTCGCGCCTGCTCTGCCTGTGACCTCAGCACAACGCACATCGCATTTCACCCAGCCTCCATCACACACACACACTATACCCCGAGCGGATGAACTGGAGGAAGATGAAGAACCGGATAAGGAGAAAGAGGAAAAAAAAGAAACACTGAAAATTGTTTAAAGAGATTTATTAGAATCGGGACGTCACGCAACAGCGTTTTTTTTTTTCTCTTCACGCAGCAAGCGTGTGTATCATAATCGTCCTCTTGTGCATTTTTTTTTTTGCTGTTTGGTGTTGATCTAAATAAGCTTTTCAAATGTCAGACGAGGGATCTTTCTTTTTCCGTTTGGCCCAAGCACGATGACGTTTCACCTGTGTATATATGTGTGTGTGTGTGTGTGTGTGTGTATAGAAGTGTCGGCTGTGGTACCATGTGCCACTGGGACGGCTAAAAAAATGGACAGACTGTGATTTATATAAGAAAAAAACAGAGAAATCTCTTATTATTGACGTTTCGAGAGACTCGCGTATCTACTGTATTTTTATATTCTCCCCTCTCTTTTGTCAGTGACAATGTCTTTGTGTGTGTGTGTGTGTGTTAAACGCTGAAGACGTTCTCTTAAGACGTGTGTTTTTAGAACGATCTGTGTCTAGATTGAGAAACTTTGGGTTATAAAGGACTATACATTTACTATACACACATCATACACACAATAGAGCTTGTGCAGATTTCATCAGTCTCATGTTGCAGCGCCATCCCCTGGCGTATTTATGCCGTACTATTCCAAGGATTCATGCTGATCAGAACTAAATGCGCTAATAAAATCTGGAATGTGTTTTTTTTTTTATATATATATATATATATATATATATAATAAGTATTTAATAATATAAAGTTTTTTTTTTTTTATACCAGGCAGTTATTTGTCTGGGAGGGTTGCATCAGGGGTTTTTAAGTGTCCTCCTAATACTGAAGATTTACACTGATCAGGTGTAACATTATGACCACCTGCCTAATATTGTGTTATTCCCCCTTTTACTGCTAAACCAGTTCTGACCTGTTCAGCATTAACACTATGAACTTCTTCAGCAGTTTGAGCTACAGGAGGTCTTCTGTTGGATCGGACCACACGGACCAGCCTTCGCTCCCCACGTGCATCAATGAGCCTCCTCCACACGTGAACATGTCTCTTGGAGCACAATTGATAGATACTGACCACTGCAGACCAGAACATCCCACAAGAGCTGCTGTTTTGGAGACCCAGTTGTCTAGACGTCACATTTTGTCAAACTCGCTCAAATCCTTATGCTTAGCCACTTTTTCTGCTTCCAACATAAACTTTGAGGACCAAATGTTCACTTGCTGCCTAATAAATAAATCCACCCACTCACAGGTGCCATGATGAAGAGATAATCAGTGTTCTTCACCAGGCATAATGTTATAATGCCATAATGATATACCTGGTCGGTGTATTAAGATAAATAGATGTGTGAAGGGTGTATTTCTAGGTAATGGCCTGTGTTCTAGAGATCCCAATTTCCTGAGTGCTCCAGAACCAAAAGTCCTTGGGTTGTAGTCGGACCTGTTGCTGATCCTTATTCTGCTTTTATTCGGCCTACAACTTTAAACCTTATAAGTACAAGTGATCCAGTGGCGACTCTGGCAAGGAAAAGCTCCTCGAGATGGCATGAGAAAGAAACATCAAGAGGAACCGGACTCAAAAGGGAACCCCGTTCCTCTTCTGGGTGGCACCGGATGTCAATTTATTGCAGTTCCATCATTGTTGAGGTGTACTGTCCAGCGTTCATGCTACCTGTGGTCCTGAACCATTGTAGCAGACTTTTGATATTAATTCCAGTCCAAATTTATCCTCATAGTTCTTGAGTTGCTCAGTAATTTCATGGATCTTTAGGCTGTTCATGTGGATCCATCCCCAGCTGTCTCCAATTTGAAAAGAACTCCATCCAGAGGTAGGATGTTGTGATGAATAGGGTAGATCCGAAAAGAAGGAAGGGACAGGAACACTGGTCAGTGGTACCTCAGGAGCATGTTTAACTTGACTGAGAGGAAAATAAAGATTATTAAGTATTATTGTTTCATAAATGTTTAAAGACACTGTACAGTGAGATCACAGTGTAAGAAGGGACTCTAGCAAGACTTGCTATTGCAGCAGAACTAACAGAGAGCCAGAAGGTAACATACATGAAAGATTTCTAGGATAAGAGACAAACCACCCACACTTCCATCAACAAACCTGAGTGAATGTATGAGAGTGAGGGGATGACAGCATCCAGATATCCCAGTTCACCAAAACACTCAACAGTGATCCATCCAGAGCTGCTCCTTTACCTCATAAAAACTTACTGACTAAAAGGCTTAGTAAGTAAATAAATATATTTTAAGCCTAGACTTAAACAACGAGACTATGTCTGAGTCCGTAACCCTAATTGGAGGCGGTTCCATAACTGTGGGTTTGTGGTAGAGCGGCCTTACGGGTTCGCACTTTACTCAAATGATGGCAATACTCGCTGTGATGTTCCGTGTAAAGTGATGTTTATTTACAGCGTGCTCAAGTGCAAAGTCCAAAGTATTTACAACCCCACAGAAAAAAACAAGTGGACAATTACTTGACCAGAACAAAGACAATTACGAGGAGAGTAAAGAAACCTATATACAAAGTAGGCGCACCTGCTCATGTGCATTCACTACAATAGCTCTCTAATTTCACTTACTCCACAATACAACACTCCTACAACTCCTACAACTCCAACCTCGAATTGAAGTGGGAGACTGGTTTATAAAGGGTAAGCCCCTCCCCTTGGACTCAACCATCTCACCCAAAGGGGGTTTGGTAATTGGTAGCCAGTCACAGAATGGCTTAATAACATCATAAATATCATAATAAATAATAAACATGATAACAATAATAATACTAATAATAGCAATAATAATAATAACAGAAATTATAACAATACCAATAATAATAATAATCACACAAAAAAAATGTCCCATCAACATAAACTTGCTGACTTCCGGTTTTTACTGCGCAGGCGCGACGCAGCGCTGGCGTACAGGAAGGCGACTGGTCTCTGGTTGCCTTCCTCACCCTGGGTCAAGACTGCTCCAATGCCCACCGAAGATGCATCAACCTGGGTGGTGAACCGCTTTGTGAAGTCTGGACTGCGTAGGACAGGCTCTGCTCACATTCTTTCCTTCAGTGTGACGAAGGCTGTCTCACAGTCGTCAGTCCACTGTATAGGGTTCTTCCACTTGGGGCCTTAGCTCCCCGTCACCCAATCGGTAACCCAGGTAGTCTGCCTCAGCCTTGGCCCACACACATTTAGCCACGTTCAGTGTCAGGCCCGCCTCCTGGACCCTCCTCAGGGTCTGTTCGAGGTGGTTTAGGTGATCAGCCCAGGTCTTGCTATGGACCACCACATCGTCCAAATACGCGGCCGACCATTCTTCCCCGCCTTGCAGCACTTGGTCCATCAACCTTTGGAACGTTGCTGGTGCCCCGTGTAGGCCGAAGGGAAGAACTGTGAACTGGAACAGTCCTAGTGGGGTCCTGAACGCTGTGTAAGGTCTGGACGTCTTTTCCAGAGGCACCTGCCAATATCCCTTACACAGGTCTAAGGTGGTCACGTACTTGGCTCCCCTGATATTTTCCAGCAGATCATCAATGCGTGGCATCGGGTACGCGTCGAACTGGGACTGGGAGTTTATTAGACGGAAGTCAATGCAGATGCGGAGGGTGTTGTCCTTCTTCAGTACGATGACCACCGGACCACTCCATTCACTGCTTGACGGCTCAATTACTTCCATCTCCAGCATAGTCCTAACTTCTGCCTTCAGTGGCGCCACCAGCCTCTCAGGTACCCGATACGGTCTCTGTCGAGATGGGGTTGTATTGGTCAGGCGGATCTTGTGGTGTGCCAGGTTGGTCCGTCCAGGCCTCTGACGAAACAACGCCGGGTATCGACCAAAGAGCGTTTGCAGCTTAGCCTGTTTGGGTGCCTCCAGGTGTCCGAGGTGTACCTCTGCTGGCTGTGTCTGCCCACTAGCCTTTGGTTCCGGATGATCCTCCTCCTGATCTTCCTCCACCTTCTGAATGAGCAGTACCGGGTCCACCTTTTCGCTGGGAGGTTCTTTTCACTCCTTCAGCAGGTTAATATGGTAAGTTTGCTTTGCCTTGCCTTTGTCAGGATGATAGATTTCGTACGACGTCTGCCCCATCCTCCGTACCACACTGTAGGGCCCCTGCCACTTCATAAGGAGCTTACTCGTGGATGTTGGCAGCAACAACAGTACTTTCTGTCCTGGTCGTAGCTCTCTGGAATGGGCTTGCCGGTCATACCACGTCTTCTGGTACTTTTGAACCTTTTGGAGGTTCTCCGCTGCCAGCTTTCTGTAGTTTTCCAGAAAATCCCTCATCTCTAGGATGTACTGGACTATGCCCTTTTCAGCCTTCTTTTCTAAACAAGGGTCCTCCCAGTTTCTCCGGAGGAGATCCAGAGGTCCTTGGACCTGCCAACCGTACAGGAGCTCGAAGGGTGAAAAGCCAGTCGAGGCTTGTGGCACCTCCCGGTAGGCAAATAGCAAGAAAGGTAGCCATTTGTCCCAGTCCCTTCCAGTTTCAGACACAAACTTCCACAGCATGCTTTTGAGCATTTTATTGAAGCGCTCCACCAGTCCATCTGTCTGTGGGTGGTATGGACTGGTCTTGATAGCGGTGATCCCCAGCTGTCGGTGTAAATATTTCATCAGCTTTGAGGTGAAGTTAGTCCCTTGGTCCGTGAGGATCTCTTCTGGGATTCCCACCCGAGAAAACAGCTGAATGAGAGCATTTATTATCTTAGGGGTGGTGATGGAGCGGAGAGGAAATGCCTCGGGGTACCTAGTGGCGTAGTCACTGATGACGAGGATATACTGATATCCTGTACTGCTCTTTTCCAGTGGCCCTACTATGTCCATAGCGATGCGTTGGAATGGGACGGAGATTACGGGCAATGGTTGTAGAGGGGCCCTGTCTTGTAGTCGCACAGCACTGGTCTGCTGACAGGTGGGGCATGTGGTTCAGTACTTTTGTACATCCGTGTACAACGCCGGCCAGATGAATCGTGAGCTGATACGTGCGTAGGTCTTCTGCAGAGCCAGATGTCCTGCCCAGGGAACTGTATGTGCTAGATGCAGCACCACGGGGCGACAACATCTCTGCACCACCAACCTGGTTACATCCGAGGCTTGCATATAGAGGATATTGTTGTTAATGACGTACTGCTCCCCACACACGTCCGCTTGCTTGCCTTGCAACGCTTTCTCGAATAAATGTTTTAACGACTCGTCTGTGCGCTGCAGCTCCACAATGTTCACCGGTACAGTCCATCCACTCACCTCCAGTCCTTTGGTTTTAATCTCCGGCACCGGGGTACCAAGTCCTTTCTCTAGCCGACGTTGGCGACGTGATTTTCTGGGCCCCTTGGTCCCGCCTTGCAACAAGCTACTGTCCATGTTAGGCAACGGCTGCAGTCCCATCTTAGCTTGGGCCCGAGTGACGACTGGACAGACTAGCTGGATGTTGGATCTCGCTCGTTCTTCCTCCCAGTTTGCTTGTACCAGTTCTGGTAATACCGGTACATCACGTCCCAAAATAACATCCACCGGTAGGGTTTCCACAACAGCCACAGTGAGTAGGTATGTCTGCCTATTTATGGACACATTCACCTCGGTTTGGGGGTACTGTTTCACCTCTCCATGCACACATTGTAACTTTGTGTGATTCTTGAAAGACACACTGGTCAAGTGACATCTTTTCAGCAGTGATATTGAACTCACAGTGTCCAACAAAGCCTTCCACTCCTTCCTATTAACGGTCACTGGAACGAGTTGGGGGTTCCCCATACAGTTCAGTGTACTGTCCTCCTTCCTTGGGACATAACAAAACCCCGTCAGCTTGACCTTTCTTGCTGGGCACACGGTTGCTTTGTGTCCTGGCTGTTGACAATAGTAGCACGTGAGTTTCTGTTCTCTGGTGACTTTGTCCCCCTTGCTGGCTTGAATGTGGCGGCGAGATTCTCCAGCGCTCCATCCACTGGTAGAACTCTTCTGGTCACCTTTCACCAGTTGGAAACGACGACTCTCCTGGTGAGCGTTCCGATACTGCTGGGCAAGTTTGGCAGCAGTTAGCCCAGTTCTCGGCTCCCGTTCCTTTACCCATATCCTGATCTCGTATGGCAGGACACGGAGAAACTGCTCCAGGATGACCATCTCACCAATCTTCTCCTTGATGTGTAGTTCCGGTCGCACCCAATGGCGGTACAAGTGCCTCAGCCGATTATACGTGTCTCTGCAACTGGGGTCGTAGTCGCACGAAACCGCTGACGATAGGTTTCTGGAGAAACATTAAACTTCTCCAACAGCGCCTTCTTGAGCTCACTGTAGACCACTGCTTGGTCTTCATCCATCGCCAGGTAGGCTTTCAGTGCTTGCCCGGTCAACAGTGGAACCAGCTGGTAGCTCCATTCGTCCTCCGGCCACTTCCAGGTTCTGGCGAGCCACTCGAACCGATGCAGATAGTTCTCAATGTCTTCCCCTTGCTAGAAGCTTGGCAACTTGGGCTCGGTTCTAAACATTGGCTGACTGGTGTGCTCGGGACCCTCAGTGCAGTAGTACTTCCCCGGGGAGCTGGTGTAGGAAGCTCCAGTTGTGGGCTTCCTGTTGGAGTGTGCGGAACCCTTGGGGACAGGCTAATCCTCCGCTGGTGTGGGCAGCTCCATTCGTGGGCTCTCCAGGCCCAGTGATGAAGAAGCTGTTTGGATGGCTTGCTGCATGGTCTCCTGCAGAGTCTGCAGCGCTTGGAGGTAGCGTTGCTCTTGCTGCTCCTGTGCGTGCATGAACTGCCGGAACACCTCTGCCATCCCTTCTTCGAATGGTTTAATGGGCGGCCCTGCTCCAGTCCTGGATGCCGTACCCTTGGGTCGTACAGGAGGCAACCAATCCTCCTCTCTTTCTTCCTCAGTTGAATCCACTGTTCTGGGAACGAAGCACCATCCTGGCCTTGCGTCCTTTTGGCACTGTCCTGCGAGTAGCCATCCCACTTTTGACACCAAATGTGGTAGAGCGGCCTTACGGGTTCGCCTTCTACTCAAATGATGGCAATACTCGCTGTGATGTTCCGTGTAAAGTGATGTTTATTTACAGCGTGCTCAAGTGCAAAGTCCAAAGTATATACAACCCCACAGAAAATAACAAGTGGAAACACTTGACAATTACTTGACAAGAACAAAGACAATTACGAGGAGAGTAAAGAAACCTATATACAAAGTACGCGCACCTGCTCATGTGCATTCACTACAATAGCTCTCCAATTTCACTTACTCCACAATACAACACTCCTACAACTCCTACAACTCCAACCTCGAATTGAAGTGGGAGACTGGTTTATAAAGGGTAAGCCCCTCCCCTTGGACTCAACCATCTCACCCAAAGAGGGTTTGGTAATTGGTAGCCAGTCACAGAATGGCTTAATAACATCATAAATATCATAATAAATAATAAACATGATAACAATAATAATACTAATAATAGCAATAATAATAATAACAGAAATTATAACAATACCAATAATAATAATAATCACACAAAAAAAAATGTCCCATCAACATAAACTTGCCGACTTCCGGTTTTACTGCGCAGGCGCGATGCAGCGCTGGCGCTTTAAAGCTCTGTGGTCTGTTTTCAGGGTGAATTCTCTTCCTAGCAGATAGTACTTCAGGCTCTCCAGGGCCCATTTGATTGCCAGGCAACTTGCCGACTTCCGGTTTTACTGCGCATGCGCGACGCAGCACTGGCGCTTTAAAGCCGGCCGCTCCGGTTGGCTGCTATCCAAACCCAACCCAGAAGACCAACGCAACAAACAGGTGAGTACATTAATCTGGGAAACAAAAGGAAACAAAGAACATCTACACAAAGTTTAAGGAAGTCCTTTTGGGTGTGTGTGTGTGTGTGTGTGTGTGTGTGTGTGTGTGTGTGTGTGTGTGTGTGTGTGTGTGTGTGTGTGTGCTTATTGTCCAGGATGAGAGATGAGAGAATGGAGTGTGTGTGTGTGTGTGTGTGTGTGTGTGTGTGTGTGTGTGTGTGTGTGTGTGTGTGTGTGTGTGCGAGCGGCGTGCTACCTGGCGTGTGTGTGCACCCACAGCGCTCTAGCAAGAAACGGAGGAGAAGTGAAAGTGTAGTGTGTAGTGTCATGCTGACCATAGGGACAGTTCACTCTGTCACAGGGTTTTTGTAGAATCAAGCTCTGCCCCCTGCTGTAGTCTTTATTATTTGAGGTACCAACAAATAACCTGTACCTTTTGATCGAAGTAGTTGTGTAGCGGATCGTAATGAAACAAAGATTTACTCAGATACTCTGGCACGAGACCATTCAGTGCTTAATACATAAGTATTTTCCAATCAATGCAAGATTTAAATAGAATCGCAATTGTACCTCATGTATGCGTTACTGGAACCAAAATGTATTCCATTAAAGACGTCCTGAAACGAATATTCCAAATGTCCTCAGGTAAAATTTTTCATGGTCTACAATTTTGGGTAGATTTTCAAAATGTGGATTTGTGGACGCTTTTCAGGAATTGGTGCAATCAAGAGAATGGTGAGTCGTTTCATTTCTATAAGGAATAACGAATAAAGGGAAGACGTTTTTATATAAAAAAATAAAAAATAATGGGTTGTCTCGGTGCTTATATACATTTGCTACAGAAGCAAAAGTATGTACATTTTCTTCACAAAAAGTGTGAAGAACTGGGAGCCCTCTGAATGAATTATCAAATTCCCACAAATCCATAAAAATAAAAATAAATTAAATTGTGGAAAAGCCTTCCCAGAAAAGTGGACATTACTATCTTTGTCATCTTCATATCTCAGATGCGCCACCAGGGGGAGATAGTGATCATGCGCTGTGGGTTTTCTACTTCGACTGCGGTTGATGACGCAATCAAAAGGCGACAGATAAGCGCTGGGCGTAGTGTAAACAAATCCCCCTGTGCTTGTTTATCAACAAGGTTTGTTCCGTCAGCAGCTTTTTGGACCGCACCGGGGAGAAGGAAGGTGATCGGTCATGCCTCAGCCGCCGGAGGCCGGAGAGGGACAGCAGCAGCAGCAGCTCCCTCTGGTCCGCTCTCTGGTCAGTCATCTTCCGGCTCATGTGCTGTTCTGTAACCGCAGCACCCGAACCGTGCAGCTGCTGTGGATTAATTTCCGGGGACAACCGGAGTCTTACGGAGTGCTGCAGCCGAGAACGGGCAGGAGGATGAACACCTTTGTCGGTCAGTCCTTCTTTTTTTTTTTCTTCCCCTCATCCTTCTTCACCTTAATCCTCTTCTTCTCCTTCTTCTTCTCCGCATCCTTCTTCCTCTCCATCCTCCTTATTCATATTAATCCTCTTTTCCTTTTTCTTCTCCTCATTCTTCTGCTTCCTCTCTGTCATCCCCTTCTCATTCTTTTTCTTCTTTTCTTCCTTCTTCATCCCCCTCATTGTTCTTCTTCTCATCATGCTTCTATTTCTCCTTCTCTTTCTTCTTCTCGTTCTCCTTAATCAACTCCTTCCTCCTGTTCTTTTCCCCTCTACTTTTTCTCTTTCTTTTCTCCCATTTTTCTGGTTCTAATTAATCTTCTTGATCCTCATATTCTTCCTCCCATTTTCCTTTCTTTTTTTTCTCCTCTTCATCTTAATCCTCTTATTGTTCAGCTTCTTCTCCTTATCATCTATTAGGTCATGTGTGTTGTGGCGAGTTTGAGTGTGGAGTTTCTTCATAATTTATTCTCTCTAAAAGAAAGGAAGGACGTAAAGAAGGAAAGAAAGAAAAGAATACTTTTTAGTTTTATTGTTTAGTGGTGTTCCTCAGCTTGCTAGAAGAAGGAATTTCTTCTTAATAATGTACCATGCACGTGAATTTGCCGTACTGTTTTTATTGATTATTCGTCACGAAATAAAGAGGACAAGAGCCTCACGTGACTACAAAACTTCTCGACAGTTGAGTGTCGGAATACTTCATTTTATTTTAATTTTACGAGAAGAGACTCCATTATATGGACAAAAGACACTTCCAGGCATGTTCAGTTCTTCAACCAAACAGTTACCACAAAGTCTGGGGCACACGATTGTCTACATATGCGGGGGCATGAAAATGTTTCCTTCGCTTGACGATGCATGACGATGCTCCTGTGCACAAACTAGCTCCATGAAGAACTGCTTTACATGGATTAGAATAGAAGATCTCCTGCTATAGAGCTCCTATCCTATTGAACATGATGACTGTGTACATCATTACCTGAGTCTCATAAATGATTGTCACAGCAAATGGAGTTTAAATGTGTTCAGGATGTTTGTGATGAAAGAAAGGTATAGAAATGTGTCTGATTCTTTCTAAAAGGACACCCCTGGATGTTTCGCGATGCCGAGACAGACGACCAGATGTTGGTGAATAATAAGGAGATGTATTTGCCTACTGCGCTGGAAAACGGTCAAGTATCCGTAGTCAACATCACGCTACCAGGTAACTAGTTCTGAGTGCCGGGGCTCAGATTCCTGTTTGATTTGAAGCAGCCTGTAAACTGATGTACAAAAACCATGTAGATGAGTAAAGGTAGAGATTCACTCGTTAAAATACGACTCAAGTAGAAGTGCTGCTTTTTTAAACGTTTACTGGAGTGAAAGAACGTTTTTGCCTTGTACTTACGTATCCAAAGCACTATGATTTATTATAACTATAATGTTCCTATTATCATTTTTATCACAAGATTCTTTACCTACCGTAATTTCTGGACTATTAAACACACCCATATATAAGCCGCACCCACTGAATTTGACAGATTTTTATTTTGAACAGAAATACGCACCTGTCTATAAGCCGCATGTCTACACTGAAACTAATGAACTTTACACAGGCTTTAACGAAAGACAGTGTCTGCTACACGGCTTGTATCTAAACAGTAGCCGACCAAGAAAGTCATTGTTCACTGTATTCCTCCTTCCTTTCACAACTATTTCTCTCGGGATTTTATCTTTTGGCATCGTCGTGTGTTTAAAAATCACCATCGGTGAATCTTTTCTCCCGATGCCGTGCAGCTCAGAACACAGGTGAAGTGTGTTTATATGCCCGGTTGTTTTCAGCGTGACGAATGATTCACATTTCCTGTAGACACTCCGAGTGAGAGGCAGGTCAAACGTCAGAGGAACATCATCCATATTTATGATGTGGTGCGGCCCGATTCAATGGGAGCGCATCTGATTTAATATAAAGAGTTTCATTGGTTCACCTGAACCCGTTCTGCAATTTTATTGGTCTAATGTTATGGGGTTCAGTTTTTTGGCTTGAAGTTTGTGAAACCGGGAAAAACCCTGGAAAAATCCATAAATTAGCCGCTTCGCTGTTTAAGCTACGGAGTTCGAAGCGTGGGAAAAAGTAGCGGCTTATAGTCCGGAAAATACAGTAAACACCTCAGTTTATGTGTAAAAACTCGAATGTGACTCTCAGCACACTGATCTATTAATAGAATGATATTAATGACTCAAACACTGATTTCTACTACAATTATCATGAACCCAAAACCTTTTTTTCAACTACTTCAAATAAATTGTGTAAATGAGGTCACGTGTGTTGTGGTGAGTTCGAGTTTCTTCATCATTGATTCCTCTCTAAAGGTTCTGCTTGATGTTGAAAAGATAGGAAAGATAGAAGGAAGGAAGGAAGGAGGAAAAGAAACAAGGATGACCTTGAAGAAGGAAAGAAAAAAAAGGTTGAAGGAATTTTCTTCATTTTATCCTTTCCTTCCTCACTTCCATCCTTTTTTCTTGGAAACAATGAAAAAAGGATGAAAGTAAAGAAGATTAGAATGAAAGAAATAAAGAATCGAAGTGTCTGGAGTTTCTTCATCATTTATTCCTCTCTAAATGTTCTGCTTGATGTTGAACTGATGCTGAACTGTATGTTGGTGATCAGTAGATACACCGAGCGCCGATCAGAACACGTGTAAAACAGAGCGAGCGCTCAACCCTGATTGGTGACTCGCTGCGTGTTTCATCAGTTACGTTTTTATCCTCATAAATAAAAAGGAACGGCTGATTTCACAAATTGTAGTCGAGTAAAAAGTCAAATATTTGACTTTGAAATGTAGTGAAGTTACAGTTAAAAGTCTATTTAAATGAAAATTCTTGTCCACTGCTGGCTGTATATAATGTATTGTGTGTGTGTGTGTGTGTGTGTGTGTGTGTGTGTGTGTGTTAGTATTTTCCCTGAGGGAACGCTGTCTGCAGGTGGTACGGAAGCTCGTCCGTAGTGAAGATTTCCCCCGGTTAGAAATCGCTCGCAGTCTTCAGGAAGATCTCGCCCAGAAGCCGAGCATCGGATCCGACCTGCGGAGAATCAGCCAGAGAGTGGAGCAGAGGCTTCTGCAGAACAGAGAGGCACAAAACACTTGAACATCTCCACCAGCTTTATTATTACTGATATTCACTCATATTATTATTATTATAATCGCTACACCCTCACAAACGTTCAGCCCGGCTGATTGTAGTAACACAAAACCGGGAAACCGTTTAGACTGCGCTGATGTTGATTATAACGGGGTGGATTTACACCTCTTTAACTGCAGGAATCTTTTTCTGGGAGTATTTCTTTAGCTGGAAAGTGGAGGAGGAGGTAAAAGAGATGTAAACGTTGTGAGACAGAGTGCAGGCAACAGTGAAAATACAGTTTAAAATATAAAGGTGTAACATGCGATTTTGCCCCCCCAACTTGTACAAAGAAAGAAATGTAACAAAAAAAAAAGATTTTATATATATTTATATGAAGTGGTATAAAAAAAGATCAGAGATTCGTTTTGTGACACGCCAACAGGTGGCAGCAAAAGGCTGCGCGCACAGTCACAGGGAGCACCGACCTTCATAAGTCCGTGTGCCAAAAGGCATCGTGTACATTCAGGTGCTAATCTGACCACGTGCGTACCCTGTCACGAGCTTCTCGCACGTGAGGGCACTTCCGCACCCACCCTACTCACCAGATCTGGCTCTTGTGGACTTCATGAAGATGAAGGTCTGGCTCAAAGGTCGACGTTTTGACACCATTTCGGAGATCCGGCGCGTATCGCAGAAGGCGCTTGAGGGGCTTCGGAAACAAGACTTTCACTACACGTTGCAGACGTGACAGGAACGCTGGTAGCACTGTATTGCTGTGCAAGGGGACTGTTTTGAAGATGATGGTATGGAAATGTAGACAAATAAAGAACTTTCCTTTAAACAGTCTCGAAACTTTTTGATTCTACATCTCTTATATACTGTGCATTCAAAGTTTTCACAGCGCTTAACTTTTTCCATATTTTGTTACCGCCTCATTCCAAAATGGATTAAATTGACTATCTTCCTCAAAATTCTACAAACAAAACCCCATAATGACCGAGTGATAGAAGTTTGTAGTTTTCACAGATTTTGCTCAATACTTTGTTGAAGCTCCTTTGGCACCATTTACAGCCTCAAGTCTTTGTGAGTTTGATGCTGCAAGCTATTTCTAGGATGTTTCTCCCATTCTTCTTTGCAGGACCTTTCAAGCTCCATCAGGTCTGAAGGGGAGCGTTGGCCAGTTTCATTTTCTATTCGCTTAGCATTCGGGCCAAAGAGTTAAAAATTGTGTTTCTCATGATCTAAGAGTCCGTCAGGTGCTTTTTGGTAAACTCCAGCTGGGCTGTCATGTGCCTGTTACTGAGGAGTGGCTTCCGTCTGGCCACTTTACCATATAGGTTTGATTGGTGGAGTGTTGTATTGATGGTTCTTCTGTAAGGTTGTCATCTCTCCAAAGAGAAACATTGGAGCTCTTTCACAGTGACCATCGGGTTCTTGGTCACCTCCCTGACTAAGGCTCTTCTCCCCAGGTCGCTCAGTTTGGCCGGGCGGCTCCGCTCTGGGAAGATGGTTCATAACTTCAGACTTCTTTACAGATGATGGTGGACACTGTGCTCATTGGGACCTTCAATGCTGCAGAAATGTTTCTCTCCCCAGATCTGTGCCTCGATACAATCCTGTCTTGGAGGTCTACAGACAATTCCTTGTACTTCATGGCTTGGTTTGTGCTCTGTTAGCGCTGGGATATGAACTCATGACCTACTGATCAGAAGTTTAACATCTTAACCACTAAGCCTCCACTTACACTACACCTTTGTCTCTGGGTTACTGTTTAGAAGGACAGGGGTTGAAGCCCCCGTATCGCCAAACGACGTGTAAGTTTGTGTGCTCTAGGGAGGCTGTATCATTACTGACCCCAGCTACTTAACATCTTTAACAAGATACACAAACACAAAAAAACACTGAACACTCTTTAGATTGTCATCTTGTCATTTTATTTATTTTTTTTTTTTCACAATCATTCTGAACACGAATGGTGCGAATCAGGATCCTTCCAGGTGCTGTTAGTTTGCTTCGTCTGAAACATACAGAAACAAACAAACAGTGAAACAAACAGAAAACACAAGCAGGTGTGACTTCAGGGTGTCAGAATCACTTCTGAAGAGCGTGTGAGCCATTAGAACTCACCCCAAGCTGGTGGATCACCCAGGACATCCAATAACATCTTGTGCAGCACAGGACCGTACTCCTCGTACTCGGTCTCACTGAGAGACACGGCCAGCTGGAACGGTGCGCTGGCCTGCAGAGACGGCAGAGCGATTCTCGAGAAGTGTGTCGAGACGAAGAGCAAAGAGAGAAACGATCAGCTCACACATCACTGCCTGAGAATTCTGCTCTCAGATCGAGACTTGTGGGACGTGATGATGATTATATCTAATTGTACGTGTGTAATCCAAACCAAGTTATTTTTTTCCCCTAAAATATAAACAGCAGCTTTAACACATCTAACATGATCCTGACCAGGTAGTTACTAAGGATGAACAAATAAATGGTGTAAAACTTCACACATCTTTCCTCACGTCTGACCTCACATTTAAGGGACGTGTTTTCAGGAGTCCAGATGTGCATCTCCAGCATCACCCATCTGCCCTGTGAACCTACAAAAATATAAATATTCGCCTCGAATTTGCATCTATAATCACATGTACATGTTTAGTATTAAGAGATATGATTAATCCTTTATCCATTAACAAAACATGGGGGATGCAAACTTTTGAGAATCATTATTCCCACTTAGTATCACCCTCTCAAGGTGGTTAATCATCATCATCATCATCACCATCACTCCCATATAGTTTACATAGCACTGATTTCTTCATCTTATACAAATGTGTCACTTTGAAGATGGTCCCTAACTCAACACATTCTCAAACTAGTTTTATTTCAGACGTGTGTGTGTGTGTGTGTGTGTGTGTGTGTGTGTGTGTGTGTGTGTGTGTGTGTGTGTGTGTGTGTGTGTTTCTTGCCCCACTAAAGGAAACATCGCCTAATGACATTTTTTTGTAGTTTTTTTGCCTCCCATTTCTTGCCTCAACATTTTCATACCATGATCTTTTCTTCAGAGGGAAGAGGAGGCTCTAGTTCAACTGCAGTCCTCCGTCCCACTCGAGGCGGCTTTCGGTCTCCACGATTCTGAAACACACACACACATCTATAAATATATCTGCTGATATAAACTGGGGAATTAGTCTTCAGGTGCTTTCACACACACAGACACTTGCATTCAATCACCCAAATCCACAAGTTGAAAAAATCTGATATGTTTCTATTTTGGGGAGATTTGGGCCCTAGTAGATTTATAAACACACACACACACACACTCTTAGCTGGGGTCTCTGGCTTGGACTGAGGAAGCTGGAGCCACACATCACAGTTTCAGCCCACAAGGAAAAAGCACAGAGGAGCAGCAGCACGTGAGAGATCCGGCCGTGACCCAGCATGGTGAGTATCAGAGAGAAGAACCTGATAATTAACCACACACACTTTAGAATAAGAAAAAGCTACAAGCACATTAGACAAATCACTTCTCTAATACCAGTACAATGATAAAGTTATATCTAATCTCATCTGATCTAATCCACTTCTCTAATACTACACTAACTACACTTTCATCTCCTCTAATTTTGATGATATTGGATGTTATTGATTTAGAACTTCCTATTTCAGTAAATTAGACATTTCTAAGTAAAAAGTAAACAAAGTAGACAAAGTAAAGTGGGGAATGTCAGAAAAAGTTTGAGAACCACTGCTCTCTACCAATCAACCACCTATCCCCCCATCCTAAACCACTGATCCCTCCATCCTCGACCACTTATCCTTCCATCCTCAACCACTCAACCACTTATCCCTCCATCCTAAACCACTGATCCCTTTATCCTCGACCACTGATCCCTCCATCCTCGACCACTCAATCTCCATCGTAAACCACTTATTCCTCCATCCTCAACCACTCAACCACTTTTCCCTCCATCCTAAAGTACTGATCCCTCCATCCTCGACCACTGATCTGTCCATCCTCGACCACTGATCCCTCCATCCTCTACCACTCAACCACTCACCCTCTCCATCCTCTACCACTGTATGACTGATCCCTTCACCCTCTACCACTGCTCCACTGAATTCTCCATCCTCTACTGCTGCTCCACTGATCTCTCCATCCTCTACCACTGCACCACTGATTTTTCTAAGTCTCAGGATACAATGAAGACAAGCATCCAGACTCTTCTCTTATTTAGTGTCAGAATAACTGATTGTACAAGAATCTAAAACAGCAACTGCACAAACTGTAGCACTGAAAATCTGCAATATAATTTACACACTCTTACCGAGAGTCAGAATGGTGTTATGAGTCGGTCTGATCCACTCTCGTCTCTTAAATACGCTGAAGTTGACGACCTCTGAGACCAAAGCGAGACGATGAGATACTGTATAAACAATATAAAAAATCCCTGTGTGTTTAGAGCACTGAATATTTTCCATGCTATAATAACAGTGTTGTTTAAATATTTATGCTGTGTGTGTGTGTGTGTGTGTGTGTGTGTGTGTGTGTGTGTGTGTGTGTGTGTGTGTGTGTGTGTGTGTGTGTGTATAAAGATAAGATATAGATTTTTGGTGAGTGAAATTCCGAGTGTGTATTAGCAATACCTGGATGAGGAGATAAGTGTGTAGGTGATGAACACCAGGACGTCTGCTCACCTCTGGGAACCAAAACATCTCACTCATCAAGTACACACATTAACATGGACAAGTGTGTGAAGTCTTATGGTTTAGAAGTTAGAAGGTTTATAGAAAATTCTCGATAGAAATGTATTCAAAATTAATCCATCCCCTTATTATCACTGCACGAGCAAAATCAGACAATGTTGGTAGAAATCTTTACACTGTATAGCCAAAAGTTTGTGGACACCTGATTGTAAATTTGTATGTGGGGTTTACGTTAATCTCAATCTTGAAAATCCTGAAAATCTTGTGTTTGGTGTATACTGACAGCCTCCTTTTTAAGTGCCAGAAACGTTTGTGTAAGTTGCCAATTTTCACATCCATGTTGTCAAAAAAAAAAGAAAAGAAATATATATATATATATATATATATATATATATATATATATATATATATATATATATATATATATATATATATATATATATATATATTGCTTCTCTGACAAGTTTACATCAGATTTGCAAAAAAACCAAGAGCTGCATTCGTGGGACAAGAAACATTCCCTGCCAGGCCACTAGAGGGCAACCTCATCCTTGTAGTCAAATTACAAGACCATAACTGTGATGAGTTGATGATATTATTATTGTCTACACAGTCTCTTCTAGTTTAGACAGATTAATTTAGCATATGATTCAAAGCAATCATCTTCTTCATAACCTTCTACACCCTATTTTTCTCTTACCAACATGCATTAATGCTCTTCATCTGAAATGTTGACCACTCTGACCTCTGAACAAAGCCAAAATAGCTAGAATGCTGCTAGCTCAATGAACCAAAACTATAAACCCTACCTGATCTAAGAGCATGTTTAAAAAAAATAAAAATAAGACATGGTCACACTAATAGTTACAGTGACTCCCAATCAGTGCATGTGTACGATGGAGACCGGAAATGTGAACTCGCATGTTGCTGCCTTCCAAGGTTTATATTTGGTGAACTCGGTTCAGGCGCATTTGTATCGAAGGGGAAGTGAAAGCAGTTTAGGACTTCGGATTGGAAGGTTGCGAGTTTAAATCCAAGCACCATCAAGCTGCCACTGCTGGGCCCTTAAACAAGACCCTCAAACGGTCAGTTGTATGAATGAGGTAACTGTAAGTTGCGGTGGATGAGGGTGGTTATACTATGATAATTATTACGGTATATATCTGTCATAGTCACGACTATTGCTATCATTATACTTGCCATAGGTACCACAGTAAAACCACGATAATATCAGAGTAAAGAGTCAAACCCAAACCAGAGTTATCATAAGACACCACAGTAAATTTGTGGCTGTTACATATACAGGAATATATAATTATTAGTAAGACCAGAGTACCATAGAAGCATTAGGGTTAAATTATGTAATGAGACGTAGTGGATAATATTCAGTTATTTCTAATGATTATTAGTACTCAAGATCACTGCACTGGGCATTTACTTTTATGGTTTTTGGCAGACACACACCTTATCCAGTGTGACTTACAATTATCTTGCACAACTCAGCAATTAAGAATAAAGAGATTTGCTCAAGCATCCAGCAATGGCAGCTTGTTAAACTTGACCTTTAGATCAAAAATATGATGTCTTCAGCATTCACAGGGTTCCTACGCATTTTGGAAAAGTATGAAAAAGTATGGAATTTGATTTGACTGATTTCCAGGTCTGGATTAGTATGGGGAAAAAACAAACAAAAATAAAACAACACTGAGTATTGAAAAATATTTTTGTTTCCAAACTATTGCCCTATTTAGTTTCCTAAAATGTAAAATTCTGTATTTGTAATTTTGATACAATAAATTTGATCGAAAACCCGTTCCCTGTCCATACTTTCATTATCAATCGCTCCGCAAAAGTTGCTCACCCACACCGAAACGTCTGAAAACGCTCACGTTACGCAAAACGTGAGACTCTTCGACCCGTATCGTTTCCGCCCGCCGTTTGTTGAATTTCCGGCTCTGTGAAACGTCACGGCCAAGACTACAAATATGTCATCGTTTCTTTGAACGCCTCCGTTTTTACAGTTCACACGCTGCGACTCGAAAAACTACGTTTCAAATTTACCCGCGCTGTAGAGTGTTTAAAAAATACCTACGTTTTTTGTTGAGTGAAAACGCCGTCTCAGTGTGGACGGAAGGGTAAAAAATGTTTTTTTTATAAATGTCTCAGTGTGGACGAGGCCAAGAAGTGTTTTTATTAATGGACTTTAGATCTGTTTTTGTAGTTTCTTGGTGAATTGCACATGAAATGTGCAGCAACAGAAGGAAAATTGTGGCTGGGTTCGGTTCCCTGAGAGCGCCGAAGCCTAACCCCCCAATTTATGAGTTGCTCGGGAGTTCAGGAACTCCAACTGACTGTAGAAGACTGTAGAAAAGACATCACTCATAATCACTCTCTCTGGTGTTCATGATATATCTCACTCCCTAAGACCCTGAGATGAAACTCAATAAGGCTCTGGATTACATGTATATTCCTACCCCAGACTTTACTGTTTCTTTTAGCGACTTTTTTTCAGGCCTGTGACGTCACCTTTCTCCATACAGTGCAGCCCTGACACCTTTCTCTTAGCAGTTTGACACCTGGTCACGCCTTTGCATTTCAGTCAAAGTCATCTAATCATTAACGAGTTCCATCATGTCAGAGGTGTGAATTATTCACAGATATTAATAGTGGGGAATTCCTCCTCATTTTGTCACACTTATGGCCTTTGAACGAGCGTCAAAACTGTTCCAGGAGTGAAACCAACATCCACTCCTCATGACCTCAAACTGCACTAAAAGTTGTTTCACATGTGTCTGTTTCTCCCACCTGGAATGTGTCAGATGACTAAGGCTGGAAAGACTGATGTCACTGGCATTATGCCTGACTCACTGGCCTCACACACACACACACACACACACACACACACACACACACACACACACACACACACACACACACACACACACACACACACACAGATGCCGTCCTCTGCAAACCTGATCCACACCCTGCCTTTGTAAACAACTAAGGATTACTCCAGATTTATCCAGATAAAAGGTTGCTTCTATATACATTCTATCTATCCACATTTACATGTATGGCATTTGGCAGACACCTTATCCAGAGTGACTTACAACTGAGCAGGGGAAGGTTAAGGGCCTTACTCAGGGGCCCAGCTTGGTGGTGGTGGGATTTGAACTTGTGACCTTCCAATCCAAAGTCCAATGCTCTAACCACTGAGCTTCTATCTATCTATCTATCTATCTATCTATCTATCTATCTATCTATCTATCTATCTATCTATCTATCTATCTATCTATCTATCTATCTATCTATCTATCTATCTATCTATCTATCTATCGTCTGTCTGTCTGTCTGTCTGTCTTTTTTTCTTTGCTAACTTATAATGTTTACTTCTACACTTTGTACAGTATATTTACATTTACAGTATTTGTCAGGTCAGATGTTCTTATCCAAAGCGACTTTTATCTCATTTATACATTGGTTTTATTTTGAAAGCAACTTTATGGATCTGTTATGCATCATTGCACAAACCTTGGTAGGCATCTTCAGGACAATGACTTGTGGATATCTAAGAAAAGTAGCAATCACAAACTCAGGCCACAAGTGGCAGCAGATGAGACCAAGGGTCAGAGTAACAACATCAAGGGTCAGGAGTGATGTCATGCTGGTGCCCATTTATCACATATTTATCCCTGATGCTTTCACGGCACTCTGGTCTTCTTTATTTATCAGAATAATCAACTAACTGTAATACAGTCTCAGTTTAACACAATGTAACTGCACAATTCTTAATCAGAACTCTTACAGTTTTTCTCAGTGGCTTGGAGCGTTTCTCAGATCAGATATTAAATTCTCAAAACTACTTGTTCAACCTCCACGTCATTTAGTCGCTTGTGCTATATGTAGTGTTGATCAAAATATATTATACTGGTTTCACCTGAATAGTTTTAACCCCCAAAACATCGCAGGATCAGTTTATTGTATACGTCATTCAATCCAAAATGGCTAAAACCAGTTGTCAGAATCCGTCATCTAATATTTGAACGGCATCAGATCAACCAATAATCAACCAGTTCTCTAAAACAGGTCAAAGGTGAATCTCGTAAACCTTCAATTGGCAACAGAGCAAAACACAGAATTATAAATTCTGTCTCAGTGCTCGAAGAATTGAACTTCTCTCACACCTGGAAGCCTCCTGGAATCTCTTAATGCTGAATATACTACATTCACTACATCGTGCCCAACAAATTCCACCACATGCACTTAATTCTTTTTCATTTCTACCATCCATGCATGCTAATATTGCTCTGTGCAGCCCTCAGCATGTTCGCAGCAGCCATAATCGGTGATGTTTATCAGCGTTATGTAACACGGCTGGCCTTTGAGTGAGAGCAGCCGGCTACCAAATCAATTATTGATCTGATCTGATGAATAGTCGCTTTATTACCTGAGCTGACGATCATTTTTATTAACATTCTTTAAACAAAACTTGCTAAGTGGGTTATAATCATAGTATGTTTATGAGTTTATATATCTTTAGATATCTGGTCTTTTTTAAAAATGAACTTCGTGTATACAGTATTTTAAAGCTGTCAGCATTTTAGTGAACTTTGCTCTATATGGGATGGAGAAGGAGGAGGGCGGCACGTTCACGGTCTTAGCCAAGATCAAAGTCTTAGTTGGTGTGTTTAATTTTTTTTCAGTCTCTCATAGAAGGTAAATGTAACAGTGGACAATTCAGAGTCTGTGTCTGTATATATCTACTATAATATAACTGATAACAGTGAAAAGTAGCAGAAAAAATAAGAAAAGTGCTTCACAACCCGTGTCAATGAAAATGGACAAAAAAAAATCATACTATAATAAATAATTTTTTTTGGGTATAAGAGGAATAATACTTAGAATAATGGATTTGGATTGTAATTCATATCAAAAGGTTGCTACAATGGCTCTGGACCACAGGTTGAACCATTCTGCATTGTGTGAAGTGTGAATTAATGGAGTGTGTGTTAGAGAAGTGAAGAAAAGAGTGCAGGCAGGGTGGAGTGGGTGGAGAAGAGTGATAGCAGGAGTGATTTGTGATAGAAGAGTATCTGTGAGAGTGAAAGAGAAAGTTTATAGGACTGTGGTGAGACCTGAAATGTTGTATGATATTCAGTAAAAGACAGGAGGTGGAGCTGGAGGTAGCAGAGCTGAAGATGTTGAGATGTTCATTGGAAGTGATGAGGATGGACAGGATTAGAAATTAGTTTATGAGAGGAACAGGGCTGGTAGGAAGTTTTGGAGATGAGGTAAGAGGCGAGATTGAGAGTTTAATCATGTGCAGTGGAAAGACATGGGGAAGAAGAATGCTGAGGAAAAGAGGAAGGTCAAGAAGGTCAGTGAAAACATGCAGGTAGTGGGTTAGAAAGAGGCAGATGCAGAGAACAGAGTGATATGGAGACGGATGATTCACTGTGGGGAGCAGAAGATAGAAGAAGAAGAATGACAGATTATTTACTTGTATTACAATTCTTGACAATCCCTTTCCAAGGCTGAATAAGATAAGAATAAGAATAATGGTTGATTGACTGATCGATTGATTGTCTATAAGCATCTTTATGTGACCTTCCTTATTATTCAGATGCTAGTAAATAAAGCTATATTTAAACAATTATCCCAATTAATCCTAATTGTACTCAGACAGTATTTGTGGATTCACATGGACATGCATTTGGTCGACGTTTGACTAAAAAATTCACAAAAAGCTTTCGAAAAAAGATGTTTATTGATGGAGAGGAATACACCAAACAAAGAGAAACAGCTGAAAGGGGTGTGGGGGGTTAAAGAGAGAGAGAGAGAGAGAGAAACTCAGTAAAAGGTATAGAGATACACACACAAGGACAGAGACAAAGAGAAAGGAAGAAAGAGAGAAATCAAATTTATAAGAGAGAGAGAGAGAGAGAGAGAGAGAGAGAGAGAGAGAGAGAGAGAGAGAGAGAGAGAGCGAGAGACTGAGTGACTGAGTGACTGCGTGATAGGTATAGAGAAAGACACAAAGAGACAGAGAGAAAGAGAGAAAGCAATGCAGAGAGAGAGAGAGATAGAGAGAGAGAGAGAGAGATAGAGAGAGAGAGAGAGAGAGAGAATGAGGAGAGGTATAAAACAACAGAGGCAGAGACAAATACAAAGAAAGAATAGGAGAGGGAGTGAGAGAGAAAAAGAGACAGAGAAAGCTTGCAGAGAGAAAGCAAAGCAAGAGAGACAGAGAGAAAGCATAGGAGAGCTATGCAGAGAGAGGGATTAGTGAGATAATTAGTGAGAGAGAGAGAGAGAGAGAGAGAGAGAGAGAGAGAGAGAGAGACTAAGTTAGAGGTACAGAAAAACACATGGAGACAGAGTAAGAAAGGGAGAGAGAGAGAGAAAGAGAGCGAGAGAGATTGAAAGAAAGCAAGAGAGAAATGCAGACGGAAAGAGAGAAAGAAAGAGAGAGAAATAAATGGTGAGAGATTGTGCAAGAGAGAAAGAGAAAGAGCAATGCAGATTGAAAGAATCAGGAACATCTTAGTGTTTTGGAGCTTTATAGATTCCTCTGCATTCTGTCCTGTATTCACCTCGAAAATACTGAAACTGTTGCCATAGCAATCCATCTCTATTGTAGGTCTTATTCCCATGGCAACAAGAAGGCAGAAAATAGGATTGTAGAGCAGCTGGAAAAGTGCTGATTAACTCACACACACACACACACACACACACACACACACACACACACACACACACACACACACACACACACACACACACTAGCACGTGCAGCACGTGCATCCTGACACTTACTAATTTTGCCCTGTGGTACAGAATGCCTTGCAGAACATTGCACTCTTAAGCGCTTTCACATACACTGTGTTTAGTGTGGGTTCTTGCTGGGTTCTTCTCTCTGTACTATTCTTTTTGCAGTCATCATGTGTTGGAGATTTGGGCCCACAAAGATTACGTCATTAGTTTCAGGCTTGTATCTGAGTAATCTTCCGTTCCGTTATAATCCCCCATGCCTACCTCTATCAGAAGGTGCAGGCTATTTGTTGGTACCTCAATAAATGAAGACTACACCAGGGGGCGGAGCTTTCTTTTACAAAGCGCCACAGTTATAGAACTGCCTTCCAATTGGTGTTTGGGTAATTTTTCTAGAAAACACATTTAGTTAGTCAAGCCTTTAGTTAGTAGGTTTCTCTGAGGTAAAGGAGCAGATCTGGAGAGATCATGGATACAGAGTGTTTTGGTGAATTGAGATGTTTGGATGCTGTCGTCCCCTTCACTCTCACATGTTCACTTAGGTTTGTTGATGGAGGTGTGGTGGGTTTGTCTCTTATCCCAGAGATCCCTCATGTTGCCTGCTGGCTCTCCCTACTTTTTATGCTCCCAAAGCGAGTTATGCTGGAGTCCCTACTCACATCCTGATCACACTGTACAGTGTCTTTAATCTTTGTATAACAATAAGGACACTTTTTAATCCTTATTTCTCTCTCTTTGTCACCACTTTACACTCCTTCTCTCTCTGGATGGAGTTCTCTTCAAGTGGAGACACTCTGTGCAGCTTAAGATGGTTCCACATAACCAGCCTGAAGATCCACGAGGATCCATAACCCTAGAACCATATAAACTTTGAGGATGAATTTGGTACATTGGTCTAGTACAATGGCTCAGGACAGCAATTTGGATAAACAGTTCTTCATTTAAACATCCATCACTGAACAGTACACCAGAACTAGGATGGAACTGTGATGAATGGACACTCGGTGCTACCCAGATAAGTCTGTTTTTTCTCAAGTTTTCTTCCTCATGATATCTCGGGATGTTTTTTCCTTGTCACTATAAACACTGGTTCACTCATTAGGGATAAACTTTATAAGCACTAACATAAATCCATGTTTTATAACCTTTTATCTCTGTAAAGCTGAATTGAATTGTTCTCCAGGTGATTTTTCTAATTCTATGTCCACTTCCCAATATCTTTGTTTATTGCCATATTTGTATCTAATGAAGAAACATAAATTATGTGCGAAAACAACACAGAAGTCTCCATTTCTTTCTGATTTAGAGACAACAAAGTGTGTGAACGCACCCTCGGCTAGTATTAGCGATGAGTGACATTGTGACAATTGGATCCCACTTCATGTGGAGTTTGGACACTGGACCTCCTGGAGTGTTTAAAGGCTCTGGCATGAAGAAGCTGGTGTTGGATCTGTGATGATCACAAATGTTGAGGTATTTTATGAGTTGCTCAGTAGCTCCTAGTTTTATAACCATAAAGACTGTATGAGACTGTAGAAAGAACATCACTCATAATCTTATACTCCAGTACTCATGTTAGTTCTCACTCTCCAGTGTTCTGTACTGTTGAAAGATTTATAATCACACTCTTGATGTCACCCAAATAAGAATGGGTTTCACTTTTAAGTCTGGTTCCTCTCATGGTTTCTTCCTCATAACATCTAAGGGAGTTATTTCTTGCCACAGTCGCCATAGCTGCTCATCAGGAATTAATGCACACCATTCACCTTCACTGTTGATTTCTGTAAAGCTGCTTTGAGACAATGTCTGTTGTGAAACGTAGAAATAAACTTGACTTGACTTGTTTGTTGTTGTCATATGGACATGTTTGGCTGCTGTTAATTAAAACTCAATGATGATGAAAATCATGTGGTGATCAATGTAGGACATTTCCATGTGCATGTATTCCCATAGGTCCTCATGATTTTTAAGATGATTTCAGGTTCATTTTCATTGCATGAATATATGCATAAATAACATTAATATCACTTCTACTCGTCACACTGTTGGAGCATAAGTTCAGATCTCAGGAGAATCTGTGAATGTTTTGGTTCCTGCACCAGTTGCTATGTGTTTATCAGGACAGGTTAAGACCAGGTTAGATCCTCAATGAACTGTGTGGTTAACATTTGGCAGAGTGCAGTTATCTTCAGAACATCATAAGAAAGACATCTAATGACTGATCATTACCTTAAGAACCTACTCATTTTCAAATAGCTTTTCTTTTTCAGAGGTGATATATTCTGTTATTGGCATCGTCCAAGAGCATATTAAAATCTCAAATTCAAATTTAAACCAAATTCAAATCAAATTTAAATCAAATTTAAATCAAATTTAAATCAAATTCAAATCAAATTTAAATCTGATTTGTATTTGATTTGAATTTGAATTTTAGATTTTCTCAAATTCATAAATCTCTTTAAAAAAAAAAAATGAATATTCAAACCAGTGATCTTGTCACCCTTCTGCTCTCCAGACCTTCTTAATCCACCCTGATCCCCTGTCTGGATGAAGTTCTTATCATTTGGAAACCACTTGCTGCTACTGAATACAATCCACATGAACAATATAAAAATAAGCTATATAAACAAAAGTTTGTGGACACCTGACTATAAACGTTATGTCTACCATTTCACATTTAACTTCCACTCTTCTGGGACGATGTTCCACTAGATTTTGTTTATTCAGCCTCAAGGGTATAAGTGAATTTGGGTACTGATGTAGGTGATGTGAGGAGGCCACGGGTGCAGTCAGCACTCACATCCATTCCAAAGATGTTGCAGAAATTGGATGTAAAGCATATCTTCATTGAGCTCGCTTTGTGCATCCAAAGACCTCCTGCATCCAAAGACCTCCCTACAGGGTTTGGTTCTCCATTTCAAAATATGTAATGCTACTGCATCCAAAGACCTCCTATACAAATATGTGGCTAAAGAATGAGAAAAAAAGTACATATGGCTGTTAGGTGTCCCAATACTTTTGGGGCAAATAGTATAATTATTTTGGTTATTTTTATTCATTAAAGTCTCATTGGACAAATTAGGTTTGGCCGAAGTACAAGCAAAAAACTCTTTTCCAATCTTTATAGAGAAGTATGTATTATCCAGGACCTAGAATCATCTAGAACTTGAGAGTAGCACTCCCAGCATGCAGTGTGTTCTACAGTATGATATTGCTGTTTTTTTTGCTTTATAGAAATTATGTAAAAAAAAATAATAATAATTTTAATGCCTGAAAATCCACACGTATCTCTTAATATTCAGAAAGGGTGCCAATATTTCTGGAGCTGATAATAACAGTGAATCATAAGCCCTGGTCATGACCTGGTTGTGCTGTGTGTGTTCTTTCCGATATGGGACTTAATAGTTTATTCCTCAAGAGGTTTGTTGAGAGCAGCAACAGGCTGCACAACTGAGGCTGTACAGCGGTAAACACACTCCTCGGAAAACATACTTACACACACAAACACACACACACGCACACACATCTGTACACATTTCAGTTTTTGGTCTTCAAGTTCAAAATTGTAATGCCACCACATCCAAAGACGGCCTAAATAACTGTGTGCCTCCGAGTTTGTGGTAACAGTTTAAAGAAGAACCACATAAGGCTAAAAAACTGGGTGTGGAAAAACCAAGCTCTGCTGCTAAGGTGAGGTTGTGGAAGATATTTTCATGTCATACATCATGGCAAGACTGAGCACAGCAACAAGACACAAGGTGTTGCATCAGCAAGATTTCAAGATTTCAGGATTTCAAGATTTCAGGATTTCAAGATGCGCTCTTCAAGCTATATTGCAGAAGCATGAAGAAACAGGTGATGTTGAGGACCATAGGTTAAGTGGTCGACCAAGGAAACTCAATGCAGCAGATGAAAGACACATCACATTTACTTTCCTGTTTCCTCCTAGTTTTATAACCATAAAGACTCTCAAGGTTTCTTCCTCATAACATCCAAGGGATTTTTTCTATGCCACAGTCACCATGGCTGCTCATCAGGGATAAATGCACACCATTTACCTTAACTGTTAAATTCTGTAAAGCTGCTTTGAGACAATGTCTGTTGTAAAAAGCGCAATAGAAATAAACTTGACTTGACTTGACTTGACTTGACTTGACTTGACTTTCCTTTGACATTAGAAGACATCCGGCAATACTATCAACAAGGAACTGAAGAAAACCAGTGGGACTCAGGTACACCCATGTACCAATGTGCTGTCTGGAGAAGTCAGGCCAGAAGTGGAAACAAACCTAAGCAGCTCAACAATGCATGAAAACATGTGGTGCTGAAAAAAATGGAAGCAGTTGCTCAGTATGACGGGTCAGAATCTAAAATATTTGTCTGTATCAAATATTGTTCGACGAAGCATATAAACTGGTAAAATAATGAATATCTGGAGGTAAACAGTGAACCACCGTGGTGGTTTCCTGCACCGTGGTGTCCTCAATGCTGAGAAATACAGACAGACACTAGATCATGCAGTACCGTCAGGGAGGCGTCTGAATGGCCCCAAATGTATTGTGTAGCAGGACAATGATTCCAAACATACAGCCAATGTGATTAAAAACTACCTTGACTTTAGAGAAGAACAAGGAGCCCTGGATGTAATAGTTTTGGCCACCACAGAGTCCTGATCTCAAAGTCGATGAGACAGTCTGGGATTATATGAAGAGAGAGGAGGATTTGAGGTGGCCTACATCCACAAAAGATCTGTGGTTAGTTCTTCAAGATGTCTGGAATAACGTACCCAAAAAAGTAAACGTGTACCTAAAAGAAATACTCGAAGAAATATTGATTTGGATTGTATTTCTCTTCTGTTTAGTAACTAACACATATTTTGGAAAATATTTTTACTTTAGAGCAAAAGTTGTAGTACGTGTATACGAGGGGGCATTCGAGTGAAACCGGGATTTTTTATTTAACATCTTTAAAAATGGATGCTAGTGAAGTAGGTAGCTAGTGTGTCCTATTCCTGATAGGCAGTGCACATGTTGCATGTCAAGATCTGCTACAGGAGACTACAAGCACAGTACGGTGATGAGACGCTCAACTCTGGCGTAAACGTGTAAAAGATGGCCGTACATACGTCAGTGAGGATCCCGGTCATGGTGGTTCTCAGCCCATAGCAGTCTTTCCTATGCGGTGGACATTTAGCGTGTTAAAGGCATGATCCTGCATAATCTATAAGATCTTTATGGGTCAGCACTTCAGCACTGATTATGAAGTGAAGCAGGCTGTCTTAAGATGGTTCAGGAGTACTGGCAAATCGTTTTATGCCGAATATTTCTAGATGTTTGTAAACGCTGGTATAAGTGTATGAATGCAGGGGAAGATGAAGAAAAAATGAATGCAGATTCTACTCCTTAAAATTGTATTTAATAAACTCAAGTCCATGTTTGACTTGAACAATGTATATATATATATATATATATATATATATATATATATATATATATATATATATATATATATATAATTAACACGTGATTAATGTAGCGCGCATTTCTGTGACCATTTTTACTAAAAATATAAATAAATGAATATAAAAATTAAAACCTTCAACGTAACGCACATTTATTCACGACATCCTTTCTTTACTCGGATATAAAAAACTAAATAAACTCCACCAAAAAATATTTTTCATCACTAAACATTTGTTTTACTGACGTGGCAAATCTCAAATCAGCACCAAAATCCACCATGACGCACACATCCGGCGATTAAAACCGTCCGTGTGGAAACATAGCAAAAGTTCAGTTTGGTGTCCTGATGATTTACGTCATTTAAAATACTGTCATTACTTCAAAACATTTACGAGAATATTTTGTCTTCATGCTTCATGTTGAGATCGGTTTCACTAATAATAAACATGCATTAACAGAAAGCATCAATATTTGGGTATTAAAAATGTGAAAAGTATTCATTTAAGGTGCATTTAGAACAGATAAAATTTAAGCGATTAATTAATACGAGTTAACTCATGACAATCGTGCGATTAATTGCGATTAAATATTTTATACATATACATACACACACACACACACACACACACACACACATTCGCATACACACAAAGAGTTTAACACAAATTAGTGTTCCTCACTACAAGTTATTTTATTTGTTTTGTGTTGTGTTGAACAGAGACAGAGCACAGTGAAAACCAGGAGTGATTCCTATAAAGATCACATTATAACAACAATACAGTAGGATGGAATGTCAAATTCTCCCATTTCCGTTCATCATAGACTTATCACTCGTCAATAAATAAAGTTCTGTTTATAGCATCTCCTATAGCGTCCTGTGAACTACGGAATGAAGTACGAAGATAAACAAGTTTTATAAAGTGTCTGTGATAAAAATCGGTCTGTTCATCCCTTTAAATAACAGTCTCTTTCACTTTCCTATTCACTTCACTTTCCTTCCTTAAGTATTAAATCTCTCTTGGTCTTCACGGCATTTATAAAGCACCTTGATGTCTGTGAGTTGTTTGTAGAATAATGGCTTATGTTATTTATTTTGTGCAAAAGATCCACAACTCTTTTTTTTTCGTATTTGCTACAAATCCAAATCTCATTCGAAAGTGTATGAAGAATGTCTCTTTCTGCATTTCTGAGCAAGAACTGAGAAAGACATCTGCCAGTTTGCAGATGGTGGTGTGTTTCCATCCTGCTATCACATACAGAGAAAGTAGACATGGCTAGAGGAGAGAGGGACCACACTAGATATTACAAACAATGAAAAGAAAAGCCAAAGTGTGAGCAGTTCAGTCCCATCAGCTCCTGAAGGTCTTTCAGAATTAGACCTTCCACCTTTTCCTTACCCCTCCGGTGCCTCGAATCCGGGGCGTGATTAAAGCTCTGAGGGGTTTGGAACGTAGCCTTCAGCCCTGTTACCTTTATCCAGGTATCCACTATAAGCCTAGCATAGCGGTCGGTGCACAGACGATCGTTTCAACATGGTTTAATCGTTGCTGTGTTCCTCGAGCTGCGACAGAATGCTAATGAGATTCTGCAAGCCGAAGATATATCCGCTGTCTCCCCCTTCGTGCACGACGCCGTCCTCGCCGTAATCGCGGCACGTCGTGTGAGCGAAATCGATCATCCTCACGTCCACCAACGCCGAGGACGACCCGGAACTATCCCGGACCTGAGAACGCTCCCCGTCCGCTCCTTCTTCCTCGTCATCTTCCTCCTCTTCGTCTTCCTCCTCTCCTCCATGAGAAGTTCGAGATCTGACAGGAGGCAGTGCAGGTGCTCCGTCGTAGATGATGAGGAGGGAAGAGGAGAAAAAGCGGTAGCTCTCACAGGCCTCGAGGACGGCACGCATGTCTTTGAGGCGCTGGAGAACCGGCGAGAGGAGTTCTCTTCGGAGAACACGGCCATCGCTGAAGAACTGCCATAGGGCTTCTTTGAAGCCGGCCAGACTCAACTTGCGCCCGTGGTACTTGTTCATGAACATCAGCTGCCCCGTTACACTGTGATACACCTATGTGAGAGAAAAAGAAGGGAAATGAGAAAAAATCGGTGACTCTCACAGAAAAAAGACCCCTGGATTAGAGCTTTACTATTATATACCGTAGCTACCTGCATCCCACAGAGGCGCACTCCTATCGACGAAGATGTGCTCTGCTGGCATTTGCGGATTTGGTTGGCTTTCTTCTCTTCTGAAGCGTCGTCACCGTGCTGCCTTGTTCCCATTTTCAGATCAAGAACGCAAGGAACTCGATAGCGCCATGTCAGGTTCTCCAGTAGGATAAACTCTGGTAAAGGGGTTTCGGTTAAAAAAATAACAATCCCAAATTGAAAAGGTTTATTATAACGGTGCATTTCCTCTCCTAATCACTGTCTCAATCTGATCACGTCTGCGATATTAAATTATTAGATTAGATATTAAAAGTGTGCGAAACGTTCATATGTCCCACCCGAATCCAGAACGATCGGCTAGCAGTGATTTCGGAAAAAAAAAAAGCTCAGCTTTATTTGGTTACATGTGGAAAGTGCATTAATGGATAAATAGATTTCAAAAGCAGATCGAGTTTTAAAATGATTCCAGACATTCTTTGGGACGTCTCCAGTTCGAAGGTGAAGAAACCATAGAAGCCAAAATCTATTTTAAACATTGGAGCTGATTCATGACACAAAGATATATGGACCAAAGTTTGTGGACACCTGTGCATAAGATTGGTTTGTGCTCATTTATGAACATCCCAATTCAAATTTAGTCCCCAATCATTGTTATAAGAACCTACACTCTTCTGGGAAGATGTTCCACTAGATGTAAGAGTGTGCTTGAGAGAACCTTTAGTTACAAAGGTGTTGATGAGGTCATGTGCTGATGAAGTTGAGGTGAAGAGGCCTGGGGTGCAGTCAGTGTGAAAAAAAATTATCCCAGATCTTCCACTTCAACTCAGATCTTCATGGAACTGGCTTTGTGCACAGAAGCATGGTCATGCTGGAACAGGTTTGGGTTTCCTGGTTCGAATGAAGGGAAAAGTATCCAAAGTATCCTCTAACTTTGTGGTAACAGTTTGGGGAAGAACCGCATTGAAAATTGAGGTGTCCCAATACTCTTGCCTATATAGTGAAATACGAACTTTTTAAAAGTAATGGCACCCTATAAATGATAAAAATGGAAAGAAATTAAAATTTTCAAACTGAACTAGAAAGTATGGAAAGTATTTAATTTCAGTGTTTTTTTCCCCCCTTTTTATATTATGTTTGGCTGCTAACTACATCCCTGGCATGTTCTTTCCAGACACCTTCCTGTGGGTTGTTTGTGTGTAGATTTTACACGATCTAGTTAAAAATACATATTTATTAAAGCATGTGAAGGATACTGTGCTGGTTCCGATGTTTAGAGTTCTCTTTCATCCTCTGCAGATGCTGCTGGTGGCACTGCAGACTCCAGGGGTTGTGTTTGATCTGCGGTGACAGGTTTCCTTTCTCCAGGCTGTAGTACAACACCTCCGCTTTATCCTCACGATGACTGCCAAAACAATCCGAGAGTTGCGTGTCAAAGTCTGAGACGGTTTTCATTAGATCGCTATGATAAACAGTCCGTATTTACAGCTCACCTTTTGCTCTTTTCTTCTTTGCGGCTCGGTCTCATCCTGTCATTCTCCAGCAGGCCCGACGCCTTCTTTTTGCTCCACTTCAGCATCTTGGTTTTGGGTTCTCTGTCAGATAGGGGTTCGGTGTTCTCCTGGTCAGACGGATCGCTGTGCAAAGGGTACGCAATCAAACACAGGTTCCCTTCCTCGTCTTCCTCGAAGCTCACCGATACCACGCCTACAAGGAGAGGAAAAAAGGAGAGTGAGATCTTTTCGCTACTTATCATCCTTTTTACCTTTTTATCTCATTTCCAGATAATCTAGACCCCTTCAGCGAGTCTCCCGTTTCGTTCCCAATGCCAA